>NW_024750771.1:0-18310 GCF_018991925.1 Homarus americanus
TTTGACAATGAGCTGAAGTTCTCGGGCCATTGTGAGAAGAAGGTAAATCAGGCAAATAACTTATTGGGTCTTATAAGAAGGTCGTTCAGGTATCTAGACGGTCCGTCCCTCGTGACGATCTTCAGGAGTGAAGTGCTTCCCCATCTGGAGTACTGTCACCCCATCTGGTCCCCGAGATATGCTAGGGACTGTCAGTTGGTTGAAAATGTTCAAAGGAGGGCCACCAAACTGGTGCCTGCACTGTAGGTTATTGTATCTAAGCTATTGTGCCAAGTAGCAACCCTGTACATAAGCTACTGTGCCGAGTAGCATTCATATATATTATCACGTGGGAACACTGCACGTGTTGTGTGGCAACATTGCCCCGAGGCTGCCATATGGCAAGGCGCCTCAGTCTGACTGTGTGAGCCGCGCATGGCACACAGCGTCACCACTTGTATTTCTCTCATCCACAATAAACGGACTCAGTGTTACACAGTGTTTCCCTAGCCATCACTGCATTCTTCAGGGCACACTAGTAACCTTCATGGCGCAGTGTCTAGGATCTGTGGACTTACTAAGTGTGTGAACAATGCCGACAGTTACGTCTGCCGGTGATGCGCGTCGACTCAGTGTGTTGTGTTGTGTTGCGCTGTGTTTCGCCGCGATGTGCAGTGTTGCTCCATCACAGTGCGTTTTAGTGACGGTGCCAGTGTCAGTGTCAGTGTATTAGTGTGTGTCTAGAGCTGAGTTGAGCATTGGTCTGTTTTTTTTTGTGGTACCCACGGAGCACGCAGGCGTACACCCTTCTCGTGCGACATCCGGGGGACACTGACGGTCTTGCCGGACCACGCAGCTGTCCACACTCCCTCCGCTCTCTCAGACACACGCACGCACGCACTCACTCACTCACTCACGGACAGAACAGTGGACCTGAACCATAAGCGTGATTTTTGTGCTGTTTATGTCTTATATATGTGGTTCGAGCTGTTGAGGCGCCACTTTATATATTAAACAGCGCAGTCCACGCACACACAAAGATGGGAGGTAAGAAGGGACAACGTCAAGATGGGAGACACGACTCCCCACCACCTTCTCCTCCACCGGGCGCAGACTCTCATCCTCCACCTCCAGTGACGGACATTGCCACAATTCTGAGGTGGATGGACGACCGGGACGAGCGACGTAGAGAAATGGATTTTCAGAGGGAGGAGACACGAAGAGAGGAGGAAAAGTTGTGTTTTGAGGCACTATTGGCGACCCTGGCGCTAACCCACCCTCCCTCACTCGCAGGTAGCGCGCTTCAAGGCACCAGTACACTCCCTCCTCCACCACACCAGTGTCCTCCAGCTCCCAAGGCATCTGTTCAACCCCCACCCGCCCTCTCACCAGACGTCACGTTTCAACTTTTTCGTGAGTGGAGGCGGCGTTGGACAGATTACTCCACGATGGTGGACCTTGACAGCATGCCTCCAAACAAACAGCTCATCCAACTGTGGATGTGTTTGTCGCTGGAGACCCAGAGAGTTTTGGAGCACACGTTGCACATGCCTCCCGACTCTACCTCTTCAGTGACGGATGTGCTCGACCTTTTACAGGAGCATGTTAAGGGTCGGAACAACGAGGCTTTGCGTCGCCGTGCCTTTACCAGCTGCAAGCAGGCGGAGAACGAATCCTTTGACGACTTTTTTGTACGTTTGAAGAGTTTGGCTGAGGAGATCGACGTCTGCAAGGCGCACAGCCGGGAATGTGAGGAAGCCTGGATCAAGCACGGGATCTTGACAGGTGTCAGGCACGAAGAGTTGATGCAGCGACTCATCCCCCTGGACGCTTCCTCCACACTCCAGGTGGTAGTGACTGAATGTCGGTCATACGAGGCCACCAAGTCCGCCACCTCTGCCTTATGGACCCCACCTGCTGTGAGAGCTATCTCACAATACAAGAAGGATAAGAAGGCGGGCAACAACGTGAAGGCTGCCACACGTTCTTCCACGCCTCCGCCTAGTGCTTCCTGTGGCAGCTGTGGAAAGCAGCACAGCCCCAAGACATGCCCGGCCGCCGACGCACTGTGTCGTGGATGTGACCGTAGGGGCCACTGGTCTAACACAGACAGGTGCCCTGCACGAGGCCGCAAGTGTCAGGCCTGCGGTCGCTATGGACACTACGACAAGTGCTGCCGCCAACCCAAGCCCAAAAGCCCGAGACGAGGAGGAAAACAGCGCACTTCCCTCGGGGTGGTTCGCACGCAGCCCCCTCCAGATGGCCCACGCAGCCCCAAGCAGCAGCGGAGTCACATCAGGAGGGTGGAATCGACCACACGCCCCAGGGCTACCCCTTCCCCTACCATCCGCGTCGTCGTCACACACGGTGATGTGTCGGGTCACATCGAGGTGATACCGGACACCGGCGCTGATACTACAGTGATTGGGTTGAAGCACCTCCAGAAACTGGGCCTCACCAAACGCGACCTGGGACCACCGCCGCAGCTGCTGTACTACAATGCGGACGGTTCCCAGATGCCGGACGCTGTGGGCTCCTTTCAAGCAGAGATCACCTACGGCGACAGGTCGTGTCACGGATGGATCGACGTGCGGCCTACTCTCGCTACACCCTTGTTGTCGTGGGAGCACTGCAAGGAGTTAGGCGTGGTGCCCAGAGACTTTCCTGAGCAGATCCCAGCTGCTCGGTACACCGCCAGCAGGGTGCGTGAGTTAACGAGCGACGCGCCTGGCACTGCCACACAGAGCTGCCCAGAACCCGCATCCACTCCCACCCACACAGGACGCTCCCCTGCCCAGATCCTGTATGGTCACCCTCTCCGCTCTTGTGTTCCTACACACGCCAAGGCCTTTGCGAAGGACTGGCAGACCAAAGCCGAGAGCTGTGACCGCCGCGCCGCTTCACGTGCCCAGGACGCCAAGGCTCGGTATGACGACCGTGCCCGCCCTCCTCAGCCAGTGGAGATTGGTGCCCTTGTCCGCGTCCAGGACCCGACGACGACACGTTGGGACAAGGTTGGCATAGTGATGGGCGTCGGCCGGTCGCGGGACTACAAGGTCAGGATGCCGAGCGGCCGTGTCTGGTGGAGGAACCGCCGCTTCCTCCGGCCAGTCCCACCCCCTGCTGCTGGCCCCCTGACCGAGAACGAGTCACCTACACCTCACGAGGATCCGCCCCACAGTGCACCTCGACGCTCGGAGCGACTTAGGACTAAGAAGTCCGCTCAAGACAAAGACTATGAGCGTGAGGGGGGAGGGAGATGTAGGTTATGTATCTAAGCTACTGTGCCAAGTAGCAACCCTGTACATAAGCTACTGTGCCGAGTAGCATTTATATATATTATCACGTGGCAACACTGCACGTGTTATGTGGCAACATTGCCCCGAGGCTGCCATATGGCAAGGCAGCCTCAGTCTGACTGTGTGAGCCGCGCATGGCACACAGCGCCACCACTTGTATTTCTCTCATCCCCAATAAACGGACTCAGTGTTACGCGTTTCCTCAGCCCACCAGCACACTAGTAACCTTCATGCACTTCCGCACTTCAGCTACCCTAAGAGATTGAGTGCCTGAATCCTGCCTAGCTTATATACTACAGACGGGGGACCATGTGGACGTCCACAAGGTCACAAGTTCAAGATTGAAGAAACTGTGAGGCAAACTTTTCGGAGTGAGGGTTGTAAACCTTGGAACAATTCACCAGAGAGTGTTGTAGGAAGGCACCGAGGTGAGCTCTTTTCAAGAGAAGTTCCAACCACCAGCTGTGGTTCAGGCACATTCAGGAGTCGTGCATGCCCAGTATTTGCCAACAAAAGTATGAGATTTTAACGATCACTAAGCGGCTAACAAGCCGATCAGTGGCGAAGAGGATAAAAGTAAAAAGTAAGTGCAGTCTTATGTCGAATGAATAAAACAAACACCTCTCTAATTCTCTTCCGCCTCCCTCCCTCGTTGGCTACCTCTCTCCTCGTGCTCCCAGAGAAAACATGGGGGATAATTTTATGCTTTAAGGTGTTTATTTTATGTGATATCTCAGACTAAAGTTAGGAGATTACAATTTGCATTGCTGGAATCCTTGCAAGACAGCCAATAAGTTGAATATAAATGTCATATATTTTGGTCATGATATAAAAATTGTAGTACATTTTATAATATAAAGTTTTTGAACTGTATTTTTGGGTAGATTTACATAAATATCATCATTTATTGTCATCCATTTATATGCACACTCCATACCCAAAGAAACGTAAAATAAATAAACGAGCCGGGTGCAAAGCCGGAGCGTACAGGCACGAATTTGATTACGGCAGTAAAATTGGCACATCCGGCGGAAATTAGGGCACGTTTATATTCCAATTAATCGGTACGTTACAAGAATGGCATCAATTTTAAATGTATTCACCCGGGTGATTTCAGTGGCATTTTAAAAGGAGAGAAGCCGAGTAGGACCGTCAAATAAAGACACTCCGACCCGCGGCTGAGACCGTCCAACGCGTCACCCGAACCCCACCCCTCGCTGGCCGAATATATACAGAGTTACATTTGATTTGGACATAATGATTGAATACATTTAGAGGGTTGTACAGTACAGGAGTTGTGTGTGTTTTAGATGGCAATAGTGTATAGATATGTTTGTGTGGGGTGAGTGTATACTGTAGAAAGAATGAATTTAGATGTTTTAGTTGAAGTTGGTTTGGGAATTAGTATAATGTGTGTTATTAGATAATCGTTTATACATTCGTCGGAGTAATCCGTTCGTTTCGATTGCAGACGAGCGAGCCGAGACGAACGGAGACGGATCGTACGGTTGGCGCGGGAGAGCCCGTCGGAGTCGCTTCGGACGAAGACGCCCGTCGACGCAGAAGAAGACGCGCATTGACACGGCATCGCGACGTACACGTCGTGCCCGAGCGGCGCAATTCCTCCGAGGACGATTTTAATGTGTCGGGGCGTAAAATTGACGCACGTTCCGCGACGACGTCTATAACGTCCGCGGCGCGGTCTTTACTCGTCCTCTGCGTACATAGAATAATTTATATCTTTTGTGTACTTAGAATAATTCATATGTGTTGTGGACTTAGAATAATTTATATCCTTTGTGGACTTATAAAAATATATATCCTTTGTGTACATAGAATAATTTATATCCTTTGTGTACATAGACTAATAACCTGGGATACTGATGCATAAAGGGTACGCATGCGTCCCATAATGTTAGGTATACTGCCAGATTCTGGGGTCACTAAATCTAAGGGGATAACTTACCTCTAATGTTAATTTGTAAGGGTCGCTGCCACCAGACCCCCTCTGGACAGCATGTAGCTCGTTAGGTAGCGGGCAGAGTGGACTAGGCATTGGGTTAGGTTTTCCGTTGACCAGATCGATAAGGGTAAAGAAGGGTGAAACCATAACATGTCTTAATTGATTTATTCCTTATAAAACATACTGGTAAAAGAAACATATACATGAATTGGCCTTCCTCAGAAGAAGAACGGAAATATGGTTACCCAGATGGGCCCCAGACTCTTACATTGATGGCGTGTTATCCATCTATTTATTGCATAACAATCTGTGACCACCTTACCTCGGTGGTTCCTTCTTACAATATCCCTTAACACATCAGACTGTTCCACCTGTGTGGAATCTAGCACCGTCGGTTATCATACATAGTAGCACCATCTCAAGACACCTGTTACACTCCATACCTGCAAGTATGTGACTCCTTGTGACCTTTAGGTATACACAACAGGCACCTCGTTCGCACACCGCCCTCGGTGGGTAAAGACGAGGGCTTCACCTAGAGACATACCTTATTTGTGACTATTCATCTGGAGTGGTGCGCTGGAAATCCACAGGTTCACAGTGGATTGGCATAGCGGGGAGTAGTCCCCACCTGTTGTGACGCTCAAAGGGACAACGGCGACCACATGGCACCTGAGGTGGCGGTAGAACGAGGAAGACTGAGAAATAATGTCTGACAGGCGGTTATCCCACCCCTTAACACATTCCTATTACACTTATATATCCGACAAAGCTTTAAGCTGTAATAACTTCTATTTATCAACGTTAATTATAGGGCACTGACCTGAGGTGGCGGTAGAAGAAGAAGAAGAAAAATGCTAGTGACAGGGGGGAAGGAGGTTCAGAGGAAGAATAAAGGGAGGATGGAAGTGAATTTTAGAAGGAGAGAACAGGTGCAGTGGCTAAACACCGCTTGCGTGAGGGGGTAGGCAAAATGCCCTGAGGGTGCAACAATCACAATCAGGACGAGGCAGAGGGAGGGCGGGAGCAGGTCCGGGCAAGCAAAGGGCCAACGCGGGTGCTCTGGTTGTCGTCTAGCTTAGGCAGTGTTGGCAAAGCGGAGGAAGAACCGCCCCGCCACGGCGGCGGTACAAGCCGAGAAGCGCAGGTGGACGGACGCACAGGCCACACACGAGCAAATTAACAGAGAAGGTGAAAACATGGAAATTTTGCTAGTCGTAGGGTTGTTTGGAGAAAGAAGAAGGTAAAGTCTTTGAGCTATGTCAAAGAGGAACAGAGCGAGTTGGAGGAAGGGTTTTGAATCTTTGAGCTTGAAATGTCAAAGTATTCATAGTAAGGAAGGATGAGCGTATCATAGGAGAGTTTTTAGTAATAGCAGCAGACAGATTTGAGCTTTTTTGTCAAATTATGAACGGAGACGAGAATGAGATATAGGCTGAATGGTTTCAGTCTTGAGTTAGGTCGATTTTATTGAGAATTGGATGTCACAGACGTTGGGTATGTTTTGATTTGGTTCTGAGAGTTGTGGGTCTTTGAGCTATGTTAGAGAGAAGTGGAGAGAGTTGGAGGAAGAGTTTTGAATCTTTGAGTTTGAAATGTCAAAGTATTCGTAGTAAGGAAGGATGAGTGTATCGTAGGAGAGTTATTTAGTAATAGCAGGGGACAGATTTGAGCTTTGTCAAATTGTGAACGGAGATGAGAGTGAGATATAGGTTGTTTCGTTTCAGTCTTGAGTAAGGTCGATTTTGTTGACAGTGGCTGGTATAGAGGTTGGATATGTTTGATTTGGTTTTGGAGAGTTGTAGTGTTATGAGTGGCTTTGTCTGTTTGGAGATTGGTTGTGGATTGGCGGGGGTGGCGGTTGTATGTTGATTTGAGGTGAATTAGAATTGCTTAAGGGGGGTTGTTGTGTGAGTGTGTATGTGTTTGCGTGGAAATGTAGTAAGGGGAGAGGGGGAGGGTTAGGATAATTGTTATAAGGTCAGGTATGGTTCGGTTGTCGGGAGGAGGGGGGAGGAGAGGAGAGGAGAGGGGAGGCGAGGAGAGGAGAGGGGGGCTTTGGAGGTTGTTGGGTTAATTTATAGTATGGAAGGATTCCTTAGGTGTGATATGATTTGTGTTGCTAATGAATAGTTGTATTGAGTCATAAGTTTTTTTTTATATTTATTTATTTGTTTTTTTTTATTTATTTTTTTTTTAGGAGGGTCGAAGGGGCTTGTTAGAAAGGTCGGGTATATTAAGTTTTTCTTTGGGGGGATTGAGGGTGTTGATTAGTGATTGGATAGTGAGTTAGCTTTTTTTATTTTTTTATTTTTTATTTTTTTTTAGGAGGGATTGTGAGTAAGATTGGGTGGGTTAAGTTTTTCTTTTGGGAGGATTGAAGGTGTTGATTAGTGATTGGATGGAGAGTTAGCATTTTTTTTTTTTAAGAGGGATTGTGAGTAAGGTTGGGTGGGTTAAGTTTTTCTTTTGGGAGGATTACAGGTTTTGTTGGTGGTTGGCAGAGTTGGGTTAATTATTGCATTCTTTCTTTCCTTTGGCTAGTAAAGGACTTCTGCAATTGCGTGGTAGGCTTTTGCAGGTATTGTGAGTTGGGTTAATTATTGCATTCATTCTTTCCTTTGGCTAGTAAAGGACTTCTGCAATTGCGTGGTAGGCTCTTGCAGGTATTGTGAGTTCTGGTCCCATTATTGAGGGAGAGGGTTTGTGTACAGGAACAATGCACCCCTCCTCGACCTTATTGGCTGGGCGCGGGAGGCCCATAACAGAGGCAAGTTGCAAGATTCTAGTAGGGGTTGGCGGCAGTACCGCGCACACCCCTGACCTTGGCTACAGCCATCCTGAGCATGGCTGGGGGTTAGGTATTTGTTTTGGGAGGAGTGATAGGGTGTGGTTAGTTAATGGTAGAATGGTTAATTTTTATTTTGTGTGCGATTGCTAGTAATGGCTGGGTGTGTTAGGTTTTTATTTTGAGAGGAGTGATAGGGTGTGGTTAGTTAGTGGTAGAATGGTTATTTTTTATTTTGTGTGGGATTGCTAGTAACGGCTGGGTATGTTAGGTTTTTACTTCCTGGGGACTGTTATAATTTTTTTTTTCTTTGTAAAAAGTTAGGTGCAGTTGAGTGCGGGTTATTTTTTTTTTTTTTTTTTTGAGTGGTCTTGAGTTTGAGTTGGTGGCGTGGGGTTTGGAGTGAGGGGGGAGGAGGGAATCGTTGGGTGAGGGTTAAGGAGAGGTTAGGTTTAATTTGGGGGGGAATTTTTTTTTTTTTGGGTGTGGTTATAGGGAAGTTATTAATACAAGGGAGGTGGGAGGGGAGTGTTTGGTCTGTTTAGTATGGAGGGATTTCTGTCTCTGAATCTGCGTGGGAGTATGATGTTGTCGAAATAATCCTGCCATTGAGGGTAAGTAGTGAGGAGTGATTCTATTTGTTTGTCACCTAGTTGTCTCCAGTAGATGTTAAGTGGGGGGACGGAGCTGAGTTCATGTAGATGACTATTTCTGATGAAGGATGACCAGTGTGTGTTATGGATGAATCTTAGTGCTTTGTTTTGTATGACTTGAAGTTTCTTGGCGCTTGATGGTGGTGCTAGCTGGAGTGTGTTAGGTGCATAAGTCAATAGTGGGCGTATGAGGGCTTTGAATAGGTGTGTTTTGGTTTTGATTGATGCGGTTCTGAATCTGTATATATTCCCGAGTGTTTTGTTTGCGATCAAAGCCTTCATATTGGTGTGTAGTGTCTGTTAGGTTCTTTATAATAAGTTCTATATACAGGAGAGAACACAATCACCTGTATAGTTTTGTAGGTTCGGTTTACTGGATAAGAGTATGTACACAAGGGAGAGTAGTGCTCTCCTCAGCTAGGGTCCTGGTCAACTGCTATAGACGACGTATGGCAAGTGAGACATTAGCAGCTTCCATACGTCGCCATGCACATTAATTAAGCATGTGGGATATGGTAATAACATTGCCACACGCTGCTAGCTAGGCTGAATAAATAATACATAAATGGAGCACATACATAATATACATACATAATATATAATCCAGCATACATAATATATATACACCTTCCTCCCCCCTATACGCTCATAGCAAAGTCTTGAGCGGACCTTTTCTTTTGGATCCGTTCTGAGCGTCGAGGGACTTCATCACTGGCAAGGGTATGGGACTCAACACTGGTGGCGGGGCCAGCAGAAGGCATTGTTACGAGGCGGAGAAAACGGCGGTTCTTCCACCACACACGACCACTGGGTAACCGCACCTGGTAGTCCCGTGACCTACCGAGACCCATGACTACGCCTACTTTGTCCCAACGTAGGGAGGTCGGGTCCTGAACACGGACTTGGGTGCCGACACTCAACCTGGGAAAAGCGGGCGTGAGTCGTTGTAGCGGAAATGACGACGTCCTGTGAACACGTTCGACGTCGGCGATCACAATCCTCTGTCTTGGCCTGCCACTCCTTGGAGAAGGATTGAGGGTGAGCAAGGACACAAGAACGAAGGGGCGTCCATACAAAACCTGGGCAGGGGAGCGTCCGGTGTAGTTAGGTGTGTTGCGGAGTTCAAGAAGACCCCGGTCGAAGGCCTCGCAGTCAATGTTCCCAGAAGGGGCCACCTTAAGGATGAGGTGCTTCAGGGATTTGACAGCAGCCTCAGCGTGGCCGTTGGACTGCGGGTAATGGGGCGATGACAACACATGCCGGACTCCCCATCGGTCGAGGAACACAGCAAAGTCCCGGCAGCGAACTGAGGCCCTCCACGTCGGTTCATGGTAGGAACTGCCCATGCAGGAAGTAGTGGCGGAACTTTCTTGATAGTGTAACAGGCGATAGTGTCATTACCACTTGATGACAACCGGCCAATAGCAAGACTGGTCGGCGATAACGGAAGGACTTTCCTGACACACAGAAAAAGTCGGCCGACCACAGACTCAAAGGCAGGTGGGGTTGTCGTCACTCACTGAAGGTTCCTGCTGCTGGCTGGGTTGTAATACGTGGCGGGGCTTACACACCTGGACAGCATTGGAGATGTCGGGGTCGATGCCAGGCCGGAACACAGTCTGTCGTGCACGCCGTTTGGTGGCCTCGGCTCCACAGTGACTGTCGTGGAGGCGAGCCAAGGCGTGGGGACGTGAAGCAGCAGGGACAACTACCGAAGGAGAGGTGTCACTGGCCAGAGGTAGGGGTAGGGCGGCAGCAGGGTAGTTGCTGCTCCCTTCGTGCACCCTGTTGGCGTATTTTACCTCAAGAATCGGTGTTGGGAAGTCCTGGGAGATGATGGCCAACTCTTGGCAATGTCTGTAGGACAGCAAAGGAGTCGGGACACCATTATGCACGTCAATCCAGGCCTGACACGACCTGTTGCCAAAGGTGACATGTGCATAGAGTGAACCCAGGGCCGGGGCCATCTGTGAACCATCTGCCGTGACGCAGAGGTCCTTGGGAGGCGGTCCTAGATCGCTTGGAGAGAGCCCCAAGCATCGCAAATGCTGGGGACCGATGACTGTAGCATCAGCGCCGGTGTCGGGCAACATCTGAAGACGGGATGACACACCGCCGTAGGCCACGATGACGCTGATATACTGGGGGACTTTGGTCCTGGGATGCGAGGAGTACACCCTCCTAATATGGGTCGGGCTTTGTCCAGGGTCGTCGTGCCTCTGATTTGGCGACTGTGGGCGGCCCTCACTGGTAGAAGGGCGCCGAAGCTTCCCCCGACGCTGTCCCTTGGGTTTGTGGGTAGGGCAACACTTGTCATAGTGGCCCAGACGACCGCACACATTGCACTGTACGTACTTAGCTGGGCACCGCACTGTGAGCGACCAGTGGCCCTTACGGTCACAACTGTTGCAGGTAGACTGAGCAGCTGGACACACCTGTGTTCCATGCTGCTTACCACAGTTGTTACAAAATGAACCGGGCGTGGACGTGGTGGGCGAAGGCGTAGGAGCAGACTTCTTGTCCTTCTTGTACCGGGACACAGCGCGTACAGCTGTAGGGGGAGCTCGGATGGCAGAGGTGGCACACCTGGCGGCCTCATAGGAGCGACATATCGTCAACACATCCTTGAGATAAGAGGAAGAGTCGAGGGAGGTGAGGCGTTGGACAAGTTCCTCGTCCTTAACACCCATCAGGATCACCTGCTTCAACTGGGTCTCCTCGCACTGCTGGTGGTGGCCTAGACATATATCTACCTCTTCCGAGGCTCTCTTAAGACGTACATAAAAGGCGTCAAAAGTCTCACCTTCCATCTGTCTGCAGCTAAACAGTTCCCTCCTGCGCAGAGCTTCATTCTGCTGTCCTTTGATGTGCCGTTGTAGAATGTCCAGTACCTCCTCTACAGACAGCGGAGAGGTTGGGGGTACCTGCAACGTATGTTCCAAGACACGCTGAATTTCCAAGGACAGGCACATACGCAGCTGGATGAGTTGTTTAGGCTGTGACAAACTCTGGAGATCCACCATTGTAGAATAATCAGCCCACCGCCGCCGCCATTCACGAAAAGTCTGGAAATTCACATCAGGCTCCAAGATGGGCGGTGTTTGAGCTGCTGCTTTAGGTGGGGCTGGGGGGCGTGAAGGAAGCATGGATGGGGTATCTGAACCAGTCAGTACCGAGGCAGTGTTAGAGCCAGGGGCTTGGTTAACAGTGAGGCGAGATATCAAGGCTTCAAACTGTGCACTGTCTTCCAATCTCCGTTGGTGGTCTCGTTCTGCCTCTGCTTGCCTTCTGTGTTCATCCGCCGCACATCTGTTAGCTACATCCTCGCGCCTCTCATCTCTCATAAACTTCATTAAGGCAATTATCTCTGAAGACAACGCTGAATATTGAGGTGAAGGGCTGCGCGATGTTATGGGGGCTGGAGCGTCGTGGCCGGCCTGGTCATCCATCTCTGCGGGACTATCATCCGCTTGACTCATCCAGGCGCTGGGTCCACGGCTACGTAAGGCATGAGACATAACTACTTCATCTGTGTACTGTGTCTTAAATCAGTGTTGACCGGTCAGCCCGTCGTATCAACAAGATTTCAGACAAAAAAATTAATTAAATGCACAGATAAGTAGGTTATATATATATATAAAATATATATAAGGAAGCCGCGCGGTCAGCAAGTGTTAGTGTATGTGTGTGTGTGTGTGTGTCCCGGGCAGGCAAAGCGTCTCGCCCCAGCTGTGAGGGGGGGTGGAGGCGGCGCTGTGAGGGGGGGGGGAGGGAGAAGCGCGGCGACTCGCAGTCAGTCGCCAGTTACCCTCAGGACGCGGTCAGAGAAGGGTGCACTGAACTCTACTCCTTACAAATGCCCAGAACGTGCCGTATACCTTGGGAATCCTTTTAGAACAAGGTCACACATGAATGGCACGAAACACACAATGCACTAAACACTTCACAGAAAATCACTGTCACTGACACTGCTCAAAGTTGCTAAATTCTTCGAGGACGGATGGCGGCGGTTGACACAGGGGAGAAGTCCATAAGCCGGCTTTCACAAACTTGCACTATCACTCGTAATAATCCAGTAAAACTACGCACTGCGCCATGTTAGGTTCTGAATAATAAGTTCTATATACAGGAGAGAACACAAACACCTGTATAGTTTTGTAGGTTCGGTTTACTGGATAAGAGTATGTACACAAGGGAGAGTAGTGCTCTCCTCAGCTAGGCTCCTTGTCAACTGCTATAGACGACGTATGGCAAGTGAGACATTAGCAGCTTCCATACGTCGCCATGCACATTAATTAAGCATGTGGGATATGGTAATAACATTGCCATACGCTGCTAGCTAGGCTGAATAAATAATACATAAATGGAGCACATACATAATATACATACATAATATATAATCCAGCATACATAATATATAATCCAGCATACATAATATACATACAGTGTCATGGTGAGGGTGTCGTTGAATGTGACTCCTAGGATTGTGTTTGTTCGTTTGATAGTTATAGGTGAAGGGTAGGCGATGTAGGGGTTTAGGTAAATGTGACGTGGTTGTCGTCTTTTGGTGCCGAAGTAGGTGATTTGTGCTTTGTTCGGGTTGGTTTGTATTCACCATCGGAGTTCCCATTGTGTAACTTGTTCGAGTTCCCTGTGTGCTTTGTCTGTTAGGTGATCAAGAGTTCTGTGTCTGACTAGTTGGGTTACATCGTCGGCGTACTGTATTGTCAGAGAGTCGATGTGTAAGGGGTCGGGTAAGTCGTTTGTGTAAAGAATGTATAGTGTTGGGGACAGGACTGATCCTTGTGGGACTCCTGCATGCAGTGTGAAGTGGTCAGAGTAGGCAGGTGTGACTTTTATCCTCATTTTTCTGTCTGTTAGGAAGTTACATAGTAATTGTTGTGATTTTTGAGGAGGTTAAAATTGGTGCATATCTTGTACTTTAATCCATCGTGCCAAACTGTGTCGAAGGCTTTTTGTACGTCTTTTGTAATGAGTGCTATCTTGTATGCATCTTTGTTCATGTGGAGGTAGTTTGTGATTATATTGAGTGCGTCTTGAGTTGAGTGGTGTGCTCTGAAGCCGAACTGCTTGTAGGACAGTAGTTGTTCATCTTCAAGGTGGTATCTGAGGCGGGTGTTGTATAGTCTTTCAAAAGTTTTTCCTAAGACTTCTAGTATACTGATCGGTCTGTAGTTTTGAGGATCTGTTGGGTTTTTGTTTGGTTTAGGTATCATGACGGCTGTGGCTGTCTTAAAGAGTTTTGGGAAGTAACCTGTAGCCAGTTGGGTGTTGTAGAGGTATGTAATGGCTGTGACTGTTTCTGAGGGCAGGTGCTTCAGGATTGCTTGACCAATATTGCTGTCACCCGGTGTTTTCTTTTTGGTTTTGTCCAGTGCTTGTGCGACTTCTGTTGGGGTGAAAGGAGCAGTGAGGGTGTGGTCCTGTGTGAGAGTGGAGGTATCTATTGTGTTGTCAGGAGTTGTTCTGTCGTGAAGTGTTTGCATGTGTGTGGTGATTTTGTTTATGTGGTTTAAGATGTACCTTTGTTGTGTGGGGGGGTGTGGGTGGAAAATGTGTTCCCAGTGTTGTTTTAGTGTTTGTGCTACGTCGGCTGGCTCATTGATTTTCCTACCATTTACTAGCAGGTGATCAAAGGGGGGTTTTGCAGTTCCTTTCAGCTTGGCCATCCTTTGCCAAAATTCTCGGGGGTTATGTGTTCTGTGTTCCTGGGCAGCCTCTACGTGTTTTGCCCAGTGAACCTCATGATCTTGACGGAGGCTATGGATGATGTGTGTTCTTAGTGTGGAGATGTCTGTGTAAACTGGTGCTAGGTTAAGTTTGTTTAGTTCGAATCGTGTCCTGTAGCAATGAAGTAGGCGTTGAGTTCTTATGGAGGGTGTGAAGGAGTATTTTTTCTTGAACCGGTGTTTAGGAATGTGGGTATCTGCTATGGCGGTGATAGTGTTGAAAAGGTGTGTCCAGGTTTCCTCAATCATCCTAGTGGGTTGGTGTTCGAGGTTGAGTGTGTATTGTTGTTCAGAGAGTGTGGTTTGAAGGCATCCCAATCTGCGTGTTGATACTGGTATTGAGGTGAGGTTGTTGGGAGGAGGATGGGATTGTTGGAGAGGTGAAGAGTGATGGGAATGTGGTCTGAGCCTGATAGGGGGCCGGGAGTGATGTAGTGTTGGAATTGGAGGGCAGGGGTGTTGGTGATGACGATGTCTGGAGTGCCTTTGCCGTGAGCAGCGTAGAATGTGGGGAAGAAAGGGCCAATGTGGTGAAGGTTTTTGTGAGTGACCAAAGCGTGTAGTTGTTGGCCAAGGGGGTCGATGCGGTTGTGTTGGAATGCGGTGTGGTGTGCATTGAGGTCGGCCATTAGTATTACAGGTAAGTGTGAGTTGTTAAAGATGGAGTTTAGGTCTGTGAAGGGGATACGCGAGTTAGGTCTTGAGTATGTTGTACAGATGATAATCTGTCCGTGTTGAGTGTAGATCTTGGCGGCCATGAAGTGTTTGAAAGCAAAGTTGGTGATGAATTCGTGTTTCATGGAGGATCTGATGAGGATTGCAACGCCCTCGAATAGTTCGTGGGGTGATTGTCTGCTTGTGTAGCCGAAGTGCTTGATTTTGGTGTTTGTGCATGTTGAGTTAAGGAGGAGGATGTCTGGGTTGTGCTCTTGTATGAGGAGAGAGATGGCGTGTCTGTTTGAGTGATATGCTCTACAGTTGTATTGCATAATGGTGATCATGTTGTATAATTTGTTACGTATATGAGATTGAAATTCTGGGGTGCAGGGATGAGGTCTAACTTGTCGAGTGACTGTGAGCGAGGTCTGAGTGAGGTGTATGTAGGTGAGGGATGGGCGGTTACGTGACTGTGTGTGTGGGGGAGTCGGGAGGATGAGTGGAGTGTGCTAGGTTCGTGTCGGGGTTGTTTCCTGTTTTCTTTGGGGTAGTGCCGAATAGATTTACTTTAATTATAGATTTAGTTGGATGTGTGTATTTTATAATTCTTTTGCAGTCAGGTGTGTAGGAAGAAAGGGGGGAGGTGTTCTTCCTCTTAGGTCTAGTGGTCTTGACCACCAGTTCAGTGGGGGGATGGGCAGCCATTTTATTCTTGGGAGTCTGAGGTGTTAGGGGAGGATTGGGTTTGGTTCGGATTTTTGTGGTCCGGGAGTTCATCGTAGTCGTGTGGGAAAAGTCAGGTGTAGGCAAGGTCAAGGTGGAGGGGTCGGGAGGTTTTGGACTGATTACTCCGGGGGGTGAGGTAATAGTAGGTTGGTGAGATAAGTCAGGTGTGGGCATGGCAGAAGTGGAGGGGCGGAGGGAGATTGCAGTGGTTTCTCTGGGGGGAGGGGGTGGCATGCTGGTCCGGTCGGGGATGGGGGCAGTGGGGAAGATGAGGTCGGGACCGGTTCTGAAGGAATCAGGAATGTGTATGGTAGGGAGGCCGTTCTCCCTCAAAGCATCAATTGCCAGTTTCAGAAAAAGAGACCTGTTTCCGTTGCTTAGGGTATGTGCCAGAAGTATGATGGTAGTGATTTTTGCATCCATGTCGGAGGAGGGTGGGGGGGCGGTCACGTTGTTGGTCCAGCAAGTGCGGGTGGGGAGGGCCGTGGCAGTAGGGAGTGAGTGGTGGGGAGGTGGAGGTGGTGCTGTGGGGGGTGCTGTAGGAGGTGAAGGTCGGCGGGGAGGGAGTGGTGTTGTGCTATTGTCGAGTCTGATTTTGCACTTGTTGCTGATAGCAGCGTGAGGGCCTTTACAGTTGCAGCATTTAGTTACCGTGGCAGTGCAGTTTCGGTATGAGTGGCCTTGATTGGCACACTTTGAGCAAGTTATTGTGTTACTGCAACGGTTGGTGTTGTGCCCGAATTGAAAGCAATTGAAACATTGGTGTACCTGTATGAAGTGTTGGAATTCAATGTCTCTTGAGGGGATGATATTGCTGCCGATTTTTATTCCGTATGATTTTAATTTGATGGCGTCAGTTTGAGTAGCCGTAATGATTTTTAATATGGGGAGAGTTCCCATCCGGGCTGTATATGTCATTTGGGGGGTGTTTTGTGAGTTGAGGTCTGTCAATAGGTTAGGGTTGTCAAGGATCTGAGGGATGACTTTTCTACATATGAGGGTGCATTTGGCGCGGTATTCGGGTGAACTGAGGACCGTTAGGCCATTGTCCCTCAGTCTGTTGTTCATTGCTGGGGAGTGGAATAGGTCGGCATCTTCATCAGTTTGTACAAATATTTTGATAATGTCGTCATTGGTGAAGGAACGGATCTGAAATATACAGGTCAGTTGGAAAATAAGTGAGGCGAGGTCCATGCACGGTTGGATGGTACGGTCCACTTTAATTTTAATTGAAGGCATGTTAACTGTTTGAATTGGAGATTTATGGAGATCTCCCCTAACAGTCCCTAATTTCCTGCGCCCCTCACGTAGGGGAGGCGCTGCACTATCACAGGGGTCCCCAGGCGAATCGGCAGGCTGTGCTGACCCTCCACCCTTCACACAAACACGCACTAGCGAGGTGTGGGGACAGAGGGCGTTTCCAGACGAATACTCCCCTGTACGTCAGCTGACAGGGGAATAGGTCCTTTCACGGCACGGAAGAGAAGGATTAGAGTAGAAGAAAAAGGTCTGAAAACTCACTGCCGACTCTCTCTTCACCCCAAGCCCCTCAGCAGCATTCGGGGTTCCTAAGGGAGGTCCGATACTGTAGGAGAGGCTCAATGTGTTGATCGAATCAACAGAATTGTCAGTTGGAGAATTGAACAGTCGCGCGTCAGGTCAGGTCAGGTCAACACGGTTGGCCAGACATATTCTCCGATCTAAAGTGTTATTGGTGGGGACATACTCGCTGTGTGGGAGCGGGAATTTGACAATGTGTCCGTGAATATCGGATGTCACCTTAAGCATTGCCACCCAAGGTTTCTTCTCATCCCCGACGGCATAAATTGTAAATATTCCGTGTGTTCACCGGCGTTCTCCAAGTGAGTGGTGACCCATTGCTGGGTCAGTGGTGGGATAATGAGGAGGCTCGGCGCTAAGGTCAGTGTCGTTAGGCCTGCTTTGACAGGGGTGGTCTCGAGACTATCGCCCCTATGGGGCCGAGAGTGCTGCCCATGCGGTCGCCCCCACCCCCACCTCCACCATAGTAACGGACACTTAATGTAGGGTCTCGACGAACCAAGTGAGGATGGTCTGAGGTGTTGTGCCGTCAGAAAAACAGAGTTACTATTAAGAACAAGTGAAGTGTAATAAAAGTGCTTATAAACTGAGAATACACCTGTTACCTTACACCACACTCCCTCCGCTCCCAGGAGGCCCTCCTACCCTCACACCGTTGATGTCAGGCTCCTCTCTTCCCTTGTCCTATAAGAGGGTTTACGCCTCAAGGACATCGCTGGCCCACATGTCGCCTCTGTGCCCCAGTGTATATGACCTAGATTCCATCTAAATCTAACCATGGCAGGAGTCATCGCTGGGCGGCACTCTGCCTATGTCCTTGATGAAGAAGATGAGGAGGACAGTCATAGCGACACTGAAGCTGGCTTTCAGAAGTTTCAGACACGTCAGCAGAAACGCAAGATGAGGACCCAGGGAAGGAAGCAGAGGAGAGCCAA
>NW_024750772.1:0-16630 GCF_018991925.1 Homarus americanus
TCATAGAAAGCCAGATGTCATAAGGTTTGTACTTATCTTTAATAATTGACTTCAAGAAAATTTGGGCGTCAAAGGTAATATAGATCTCTCCGCCTCCTGCACAGTCAAAACCAGTAAAATCACAACCGGCGCCCATCTGTATGTAAATAAGGCGGTCGTTGTACACCATTCTACCAACAAATTCAAAGTCTTGGCCAGATACACCATCATCGTAGTGGTAGATGTAATAAAGACGATCGACTGCCTCTAAGTTAATCTTGAAATTTTCCAATTCTTCACCCTTCCACTCACACATTTCCCAGGGCGAGGTCCTCTTGTCTAACATGGATTGATAGTCTAAGGCCGTTCCAATTAACTCGTAAATATCATCAGCACTTGTGATCTCAGATTGGACACTTTTAAAGTTAAAACGAGTTTGAGTTTTCTTTTTAAACATATTAGTGAAAACAAAACAAACACAGTGTACTGTGTCTTGTGTGTCTTGTGTCTTGTCTCTCTTGCAGCTAAAGTTAAACTGACCAGCAACCCAGCGTCAAGCGAAGCAACAACAAGTAGATAGGCTCATCCGGTGTGGTATGTTATTTCCGGAAGTTTTAGTTAACCGCCACACACACACCACTTTTTTACCACTTTTTTTAATTTTATATTTTTTTTATAATATATTTTTATTATTATCTAAAATGTCTTGTTTGTTAATATTAAGTAAATTATTCCGTTTCTTTTTGTATTGGGAGGTACTTTTGTAGTAGTTGTTGTGGTTGTAACAATGGATGGATATAATACAATTATCCTTTCTTCTTTTAAAACCTTTATTTTTGGGTTGGTTGTTTTTTATACTCCTCCTCTTCTTCTTCATCTTTATCTTCTTCCTCTTCTTCATCAAAATATCTTAAATCATCAATCCATCATCTTTATCTTTATTTTCTATAAATTTTTTATCTTTATCTTGTATTTTTGAGGATTTATTCTTTTTAGGCGGTTGAGTCATGGGCATTGTAGTTTTGTGGTACATGTTGTGTTTATATATACTAAGTTTTTAAAAAAAATATAAAAATAAAAAATATTTTCATTTCTGTTGTTGAATGGGTCAAGAAAAATTTTATCTGGTCGAACCCTACAAAATTGTTTAATATTTTGTGGATTTTCAGTATATAATAACACCACCTCATAAATCATTTCCTCCGTCCATTTTCTAAATGTCGGTCGATAGAAATTGATCGAGGAACTCTTTACTTGAAATTAATTTTTCAATTTATCAGCACAGCACACAAAATATCCATTCATTCAGGTGGTAGTACGTTCTGTACGTTCTGTATGAATAACTCCAATTTGAATAAGGTAATGAATTAAATTTAGAGGATTCTTCATATGTTTTGTCATAATCCTATAGATTAGTGTAGTGTATACTTTATTTTTTAAGTAAGTTAATGGTTTACGACATACTCTTATTGGAAGAATAGAATTTTCACTTGGCAGGATATAAGCAACCTCTGGATAAGATGATGAATTACAAAAACTATTATTTATCATCCTGGTCCAAGAAATTAGATGATATATAAATTTCCTATCCTCAAAAAAGAAATAATAGTTTTGTGGAAAAATATGAATCATAGCATCATTTTTATTACGGGTGGGTGATGTGTATACTGCAACTGAATAGGGAATAATTAAATTTTCACTATAATTCTTTTTTAATTGTTTACTTTTTCGTAAAGTTAATAAATTCAAGATTATATTTTTAGGATTAGGTATATATAAAATAAATATTTTTGACCATACAAATAAACAAAAAACCAAAAATATTATATAAACGATTGTATTATTTGTAATCATTTTTTAGGATGTTTAACAAATCTTTTACTATTTATAAAATAAAAAACAGAACAGGAAAATGATTAATAATACACTCTGTATAAATCCTACTTTATCTGATATTCTTGTTGTATATAAAATGGTTAATAGAGTAGTTCAACGCCGGACATTTGAAACATTAAAAACAAGAAATAAAGCTAAATATTTTAAGCATATAATAATTAAGGATATTCCATGGAAAAATATACCATTAAATATTCCTAAAAGTTTTTTAGAAAAACATCCATATGATTTTGAGGTAGGATATACAATTTTAGGTTGTAATATGATTAGGTGTTACAGAGACACTTTAATTGGGCGTAAAATGGAGGAAAATACACCACCTCCTATTCTAGTAAACGAATGTGAGTTTGCTCACAGTGAAGCTTGTACACAAGTCTATCGGGAAGTATTTGATTTTTTAAGGGAACAATTTCCAAAGGTAGATTTAAAAATACAAATGAACGAGGAACTTAATGGGAAACCATTACCTGTATTACCATTTGAGAGTTTATCAATAACTACTACTAATAGTGATAGTGAAACAATAGAGAATTTTTGCGGTGTTCAATTAACATCCCTTAAAACTTTTGCCCTCCGTCCTTCAAGTAGATGGTATCCTGATACGAAGGAAAAAAATAAACAAATATATGAACAAGAACCGGAAACTTATATAGAAAATAAATTAGATACACTTTCAAAGAAAGAAGACAAATTTAAATTTTTAAAGAAAATTGCTGGTCTCATTGATTCCCCACCACTAAAATGGAATTCACAATTACAAAATGTTAATTTTTCTGATGAATATTGTACACGATTTCGGAAATACCTGGACAAACCTTCCGATACGTGTTGTTATACAACAACTCGAAATATATTAAATTTCCTACTGGGTTCCCAATTGGTTAATCAATTTGAGAGGATATGGTAAATGACGCCGTTATGGGAAAAAATCTCTTTTCTTCATTATCAGTAATAACGCCTCAAATTTTACCTAAGGAATATAACACAAAATCGGTGGCAATTAATCCAGGATATAATGAGGAAATAACTACTCAATATATTTTAGAACAAAGCACTTATACACATACACCCATAATATCTGTTAATAATGTTAAAGTGATAGGTAAAGATGATAATAGTGATCCCATAAAGAATATCACCAGTACTATAGATGAAGTCTCACCAAATTTAGTTACATCCCTTGAGGAAGGACTCATTGCTCTAACTGAAATTGAATTAATAGCAAGATCACCACAATTGGTTTCATTATTACTTAAATATTTTTCCAAAAATGTTTTAAGACATGTAATACAAGACTCTTTTTTGGGTACAACGGAGGCTATTGGATCACGGATTTTATTAATTCGCCTAACTGCTCTCATTATAAAGTCTTCATTGATCGAAATGGGAATTCAAATATCTTTAAATCTCTTAAAGGCACTCTCAAGTACAATATCGGGGATATTTACTATTTCTCTATTAGTATTACCCATTGATATTCTTTTATCAATTTATAATGTGGGTGGTTATGGAAATGAAATTACACGTTCCCATATTGATATTTTACGGAAAGACTGTCTAAATCGTCTAATAAAATCATGCATGAATAACAAAGGGCAAACCTTCATCGATATTCCAGAACCCCATTCATTCACAACTCCAGAAATAACACCTGAATTTACTTATCTTTTGGCTATAAACGAATTTCATCGCATGTATCCTGAATGTATTACAGATATAGGATACACAGGTTTCACCACCGATAACCAAGAAGAATTACGAGTTGTTGAAAAAGTTTTATCCGAAATGGAGGTTAATAGTTTAGGACAGCGAATTGATCGTATAACCCCTGCCTCGGAGGAGGATATGGAAGAGAATAAACGTAAATATCAAGAATTGGCCGATCAAATTTTACGCAAAGCCGAACACTTCCATTATCTTTATCCTACACCGAGAGCCAATATGGATATAACAGCTATGGAAAATATTATTACCGAATCTAAACTTGATATTATTCCATTCCTCATAGCTATTTTATTTTTAATTATAAGTTTAATCTTTACAAATATATCATCCAACATATTTGTAAAAAGAAATATTTATATTTTTTTTATTTTAAATATTATATCAATAATATTTTTCAGTTATTGGACAATGATTACACCGTGGTTAGATAATTTTTAGATTGGTTTGTTGGAGAAGGGAGAAGGGAGGGGAGGGGAGAGGGGGTTTAGGTTATCATAGCTGTAATTGTGGATCGGATCAAGTACAGTATAAAATGCAGTATTCTATAGATTCAGATTTGCCTCCGAGGGGGCTAGTTTATTGGGCACCCCTTACATCCTGTGCAAGGTGAAGCGCAGAAGTGTTTACAGCGCCCACTTGCCTTTATGACTCGTACATTAAGGGCGTAAAAGCCTGAAGGGTCATAGGTTCTGTCAAGTTACATAAAGTGAGAGAATGATGAGTGTGTGGGGGGAAAGTTCCCGGTACATTTTATCTGTTTATGGCAAAGAGTGGCAGGTCCCTAATAATGTCAAATGCCAGGACTGTGACTAGGAGGAGGGATATCTGGTCTGGGAGGGAAGATGTGTTGGTAACGGCTGGGGACCTGTAGGAGGAGGTCTTAGGGCAAGTGAGGATGTAGTGAGAGAGAGAGTGTGAGAGTCGGGTTGGTCACAAAGTTTACAAACAGTGCGGTGAGGCTCAGGGTTGCCAATGTACTCCCATAGGTACCTGTACCCTAGGCGCAGTTTCATGTATATAAGCTGCTGTTGAGATCCAGTCAGGGATGGATTGATATTCTTTGTAGTCAGTATTCTATAGAGATTAGTGTAGAACAGACCTGTACAGATTTTAAAACAGAAATGCTGAATATATTATACCATAATGATAAAATAAAGAAAAATTTACTCTATGAAAAACAATATCGCAAGTGTACTTTTGTAAAATCTCCTTTAATAACTGTGGATGTAGAGACCCTTTCAAGAGTCGGGTTTTATTTTTCTCCATGGGAAAATAAAGTAAAATGTTTTCAGTGTAATTTGGAATTCGATACCACTACCAGCGACGGCGCAGCTGCCGAAACTTTTCACAGAGAGAACCCGCCCCAGTGCATATTTTTACGCACTTTAAATCGGTCCAAGACATTCAATGACATCAGTGTATTCAGATTTGAAAAGGAACGACTGGATACGTTCGTAGACTGGCCCCTGTTGTCTTCGTGGATATCTCCCGAAGATTTAGCAGCTGCAGGATTTTATTATCTCAGAAATAAAGATCTCTGCGTCTGTTATTTTTGCCAGGGTATCGTAGGCGATTGGAAAGAGGATGATACGCCCCTCCAAAAACATTGTAGACTTTATCCCCATTGTCCCTTCGTTAAAAATCAACCAACAGCAAACATCAACCTGGGTCAGAGTTGCATTTTAGATCAGATAATTCCAATTCCAGAAACGGGAGAGGAGGATGGTAAGTAATTTTTTGTATGTATAATGAATATTTAAATACAATAATAATACAAAATGACTAATAGGGGTTTGTTTACTTTCAGGATACATCCCAACTGAAAATAGGACACAGTTCAAGACCTATGAAACCAGATTGAAAAGTTTTAGGTTTATGTGGAATAAATGGCCACTAGAATTACGGCAACAACCAACAATCCATGATTTAGCAGAAACAGGTTTTTATTACATTGGCATATCAGACATGGTACGATGCTTTTTTTGTGGTATCAGTCTTCACAATTGGGAAGAAAACGACATACCATGGAATGTACATGCCTGTTGGTCACCATCATGTGAATTTGTAATATTGAAGAAGGGGATGGATTTTATAAAAGAGGTAAATGAAATATAAATATTATTATTATTATTATTATTATCATTATTATTATTATTATTATTATTATTATATTTATTTAGTATGTATATTAAAATAATATTTCTTTTTTTTTAAAAGGTTCAAGACCAAACTCCTCCTTATCAACAAAGTAATTCTGCTGTAATTAAGCAGCCTAAGAAGATTTATACTTATAAAGTAAATATATCGGATGACGATATGAACTATTTAATGAAAAATCAGAGTATACTAAAGTGTGTTGCCATGGTCTTTCCTTTCGATATTGTAAAGAACACTCTTTATAAAAGGCTCGAAAAGAGGGGTCTCCCCTTTGATAATCTTAAAGATTGTATTGATGCCCTTCCTATCAACAAAAAGGGATCCTCATCTCCTTTTCCTTCTCCTTTTTCTTCTTCTTCTTCTTCTTTTTTGTCTCCTATTTGTTCTCCTCTTCCTAATTCTTCTTCTTCCCCATCTCCTATTTGTCCTCCTCTTTCTACTTTTTCGTCTTCTTTTTCTTCTTCTTCTTCTTCTTCTTCTTCTTCTTTTCCGTCTCTTGCTCCTCCTCCTCTTCCTAATTCTTCCTCTTCTTCTTTTCCGTCTCTTGCTTCTCCTCCTCTTCCTAATTCTTCCTCTTCTTCTTTTCCGTCTCTTGCTCCTCCTCCTCTTCCTAATTCTTCCTCTTCTTCTTTTCCGTCTCTTGCTTCTCCTCCTCTTCCTAATTCTTCCTCTTCTTCTTTTCCGTCTCTTGCTCCTCCTACTCTTCCTAATTCTTCCTCTTCTTCTTTTCCGTCTCTTGCTTCTCCTCCTCCTCCTTTTCCTCTTCATTCTTCTTTTTTTCTAAATCCTCTTTACTCTCGTCTTCTTCCTGTTTCTAATTCTCCTCATTATCCTCCTCCATCTCCTCATTATCCTCCTCCTCCTCCTCATTATCCTCCTCCTCCTCCTCATTATCCTCCTCCTCGACCTCGATCTCGACCTCTTCATAATCCTTATTATTCTCCACATCCTTCTCATCCTTCTTTTTCTTTTTCTCCTATTTCCCCCCCTTCTCATCCTTCTTTTTCTTTTTCTCCTCCTCCTCCTCTTCCTCCTCCTCCTTCTCCTCCTCTTCCTCCTCCTCCTCCTCCCCCTCCTCCTTCTCCTCATTCTCCTCCTTCTCCTCCTCCTCCTGTTCTTCTCTTCTTTCTCCATTTCATCCTCTTTTTTCTCCTCCTCTTTTTTCTCCTCTTCTTTCTCCTTCTTCTCCTCTTCTTCCTCCTTCTTCTCCTCTTCTTCCTCCTTCTTCTTCTCCTCCACCTCCTCTTTCTTCTTCTTCTTCTTCTTCTTCTTCTTCGTCTTCTTCTCTTCCTCTTTCTTCTCTTCCTCCCCTTCCTCCTTCTCTTCCTTTTTCTTCTTCTCCTCCCCTTTTTCCTTCTCCTCCTTATTCTTCTGATTATGCTCCTCCTCCTTATTATTATTAAGAAGATTATTATAATTAAATAGAGTAGAAAATACAGATTGGTACCTGTCCCTAAAGTAACAAGGTTAATAAGAACTTCAGTACTACTCAGTTGCAGTTGAACGTTAGTCCACTACGGACGCAAAGTAGTTGCTCCTCCTACAATCTAAATATCTTAATCTTTTTTGGTGATTGATAGAAAAATGTCAACGATTGATTATAATAATGCTTGTTTTAAAGTATTTTCTGCCGCTGCTGAAAATAATAAAGGAGATGATAATATAATTCTTGATTGTTCTACTGTTATAGGGGCATTAAGTTACATTATTTATGGTATTCAACCATCACAGGAAGAGGAGAAGAGAATGACTACTACCGGTAATATATGTCACCATGTACGTAGACTAATACCTTCTCATACCACAGGATTAACGTGTGCAATAGGATTATTAACTGATGTGTCAATTGTGTTGAATAATGAAAAACTTTTAAAAACGTTTAATGATATTAACGTTGCTGATTCTACAAGTTATTTTATACAGAAAAAGTTCAATTTCTCTGATGCTAATGACAAAATACAAGACAAAACACAAAGAATCAATGAACAAGTAATATCACAATCAAGAGGAATTATTTCCAACCCATTATTTTTTATGGATGAAATAAATGCAGGTATAAATATAGCAACAAGTTCTGTATTTAATGCCAGAAAGTGGAGTGAAAAGAAAGAATACACTAAAATAATAAATAGAGATTTTTACATGTCTCAAGAAGTATTTTCTAAAACACGTATGATGTGTTTTAAAGCAGATTTTGTAGAACTCGGAACAGACATTAACGGTAGAGGATATATTGTAAGAAAAAGTAATAGTAGTATTATTACGGATGTACACGTATGTGTAGACAAAGAGCAAGATCTTACAATTAGGTTTCCCTATGACAACGAAGGAAATGGAAAGTCTTTATATATTTACATGCCGTATAAACCAGCAACCAAAATACAGTTAGTAAAAGTGGCGAGGAAGTTTGCTAACAACCGTGGAGCCCTGGAGAAAAGTTTATTATCCTTCAAAAAAGTGTATTCAAATATTCAACATATTCCCATATTTAATATAAAGAGTTGCTACCGCAATATGAATAACATTGTTCGAAATGTTTCGTTCATTGCTGAGAGCCTAGACTACAGCTATATTGTAAATAATAATTGTTTATCTATAATTAACACTTCAATGTTAATTAATGGAGATTGTGTAGATAGAAAGTTGACTACTACCACCACATATAATAATGTACAAGATGTTCGATGTGGAGTGAACATCTTCATTGATAGACCATTTCTTTTTTGTAATCTAGATCAGAATAATAAAATAATTAATATAGGTATTTTTGTAAAACCACACATTTAATAAATAGTAATTTACTGTTGTATATATAATTTTAGTGTATTACAAATATTCAAATATTCCCATATTTAATATACAGCAGAGTAACATAGAAAAATGTTTTGTTCATTGCTGAGAGCCTGAGATGACAGCTATATTGTAAATAATAATTATATCTATAATTAATACTTCAATGTTTCCCATATTTAATATACAGCAATATGAGTACATTAGTTAGAAAAATGTTTTGTTCATTGCTGAGAGCCTTAGATGACAGTTATATTGTAAATAATAATTATGAATAATTATTTATCTATAATTAATACTTCAATGTTAAATAATGGAGATGAAGTAGATAGAAAGTGGACTACTACCACCACATATAATATGTGGAGTGAACATCTTCATTGATAAACCATTTCTTTTTTGTAATCTAGATCAGAATAATAAAATAATTAATATAGGTATTTTTGTGAAACTACACATTAAATAAATAGTAATTGGGTCATATATATAATTTTATTTACCTTATCACTCTACATATTACTTAAGGAGGGACTGCAGTATAAATTATTTTTAATCATTACTATTTAATATGGATATTTTAACAAGAAATGTGATAATGGTTTTAATTAGTAAAGTGTAAGGTAATATGAATATTATTAAATCTTTACCCAAGCAACTTAATATTCCTAAACGAGAATATAATTTGAAATATATTGATATCGGTAAAACTAGGCCGCCAATAAAAAAAACCTTTATATCTTATGGTCTTCTCTATATAGACGCAACGGAGTGTAGTTTATATACTAAAAATGAAATTATTGAAAAGTGTAAAATTTTGGTGGTATTTTCACCACCCTATCCTTTTCAGGTACTTATGATGAATAATCGAAATAATAATAGAAATAATGTAATAATTTCAGAACAGAAAATAACTATGGCTGAATATTATAACATTTTTCATTTTATGTTTGCAAACGAAGGAAACACGACAGAATGTCAATATGTTCCACCTCGTGGTCGTTGTGAAAAGATTGATAAACATAATAAAATGACAACTAAAATTAGAGAATTTATTGAAGAGAGTGGTTGTATACATAAAAGTTTTAGTTATTTTCTTTCATTAGATAATGATACCCTTCCTAAAATTATAGATCAATAGATAGGATTGGACGGTAAAAGTTACAAATGTAATTATAGTTTATTAATAGAAACACGTAAAAAAGAAAATTTGATTCGTCTTCATAATAAAAATAGGTTAAATTTTATTTTAAATACATTACAGAGCACTGACCTAGATGCGATCAAAAAATATAAAAAACGTTATTGGTATAATTTTAAATTAGATAAACAGAAGTGGCCTATTTTTGTGAATTTAAAGGAAGCAATACAACATATAAATAATGATCGTCTACCAAACAGTGGTCAATTAAATTTAGAATTAATTGTATTTCATATATTAAAAACAATAGAGGGAAATAGGTATAAATGACAGTTGACAATAATCTCAAACAATTCAGTAATAATGATGATGAAAATATTTCGGATGTAGAAAATGATAGTGATGTCAATATTAATGATAATGATTATATACCTTTACCTGAAAAACCGTCATTAGCGTGCATGCGATTTGCAAATCAATTATTAACTGAATCTTATCCATCACTCACATCTAACACAATTGCTGCTGCTGCTACTTCAACAGGGGCAGGTAATTCTTCAGTTACAACGTACTTGAATCCATACAATAATAATTCTCCTCACAATCTAAGGTCCTTTTCATCACCTTATACAATAATGTTTATATTTTTAATATTTTCATACGTATATATATTTATTTTAAATTTTCTATTTATATTTCCAAAACTAAAAGATTTTATGAATTTTTAAATTTTTAACTATATAAAAATAAAACCGAAAGTATGAATATAATTGTATTTTTAATTCTTTCTGGTACATTTATAATAAATATACTTTATTTTATTTTATATAACAAAGAAAAAAAAAATTTCTTTTAATATATGAACTAGCAACAGTTTATTGGAGAAACAAAAATGGCTATAGTAATAATGTTATTATTCTCCCTGTATCCATACACTACTGCTGAAACTAGAAAAGATTGGATCCCATATATTATAAAAAACCAGTCCCCTTCGTCACATTTCTGGATTATCACCCACCTTTCGAGAATATCTGGTTGACAAGAAATCCATTTACAAAACAAGAGATTAAGGATAATAAAGCCACATTGAATTTACCACAAGGATCTTATTTTACAATTGCCTGTGGAGCACGTTTTCAAAGAAATTATTTTAAAAATATCATAATACAACCAATAATCATAACAACACCACCTTTGGGTACTCAAAATACAAGCATTGTTATACGGAAGAAGGATTTTTTTTTATATACTTGTATAAAAATTGGGTTTTATACAAGAGTGGACTATAAAAACAATGATGGAAATATTGTATGTACACTGAAGAGATTTCATGCAACTCCTATTCAAGAAAGAATTAACTATAAGAAAATTTCAAAGAATCCGAACCGCCGCCGCACTGTGACTGTGAAGAAATACACTAAAGGAATGCTACTCTCTTGTTTTTATCCGAATTTCCACAATCGCACAAGACCAATTATTCGTGTGTGGTGGTGGTGGGAAAATACTAGTAACACCACTACAAATGACACTATCATTATTCCAACCTCTGTATCTGTTACATATTTATCCAAGATACTTACGAATAATCCAGAATTAGTGAATAAGGAGAAATTGAAGGAATCCCTTTTTTTTATTACTTTGGGATGTACTGTTTATTCTCCCGAACAATATATAAACGAAAACGAAATACATTATAATATATCGTCATCTATATTATCATATATGATAAATAAATCTACAAAGATAGATTACCATATAATATAAATATTTTCCTTTATTTTGGTAATTTTCCTTCCTCTGTATATATAAACAGGGAATATACTATCCTCAATCATTATCACACAGCACACAGTACAGTCATCTACAAACTAGCTAGCCGCCATCCAACAATCAAAAAGGAGAATAATTATGGCTACCAAGGATCTTTCAGTTGATTTTTATTGTTTGGAGAGTGACAATGATAAACTGAAATATAATATATTTCAGATACCGAGACTCTCTCACGACGATGAAGAAAAAGGAGAAACAACTAGGAATATAGTATTTGTTGATACATCATTTTCTATGAAAAATAGTTTGGAAACACTCCACTTAGCTTGGGAAGAGCATATAAAACCTAAATTAAAGGGTAATGTAACTGATATTTACCACTTTGGAAGTTTTGTGGAATGTATTAGGTTTAATGAACAAGAAGACCCATCTTTATTTAATACTGAACGGCAGTTGAAAAGTTTGATATATAATAATAGGAATAGTACCAATTTAATTGGTGCCCTAGAGCAATTGATGAGGAATATGAAGGATTATGAACATAATTGTATACATCAAAGAGGTCGAGTACGAGTGTTCCTGATTACAGACGGAATTAATAATGGGACATCTAATAATTTTTCGACACCTGAAGATGTAGTAAATCACATGAAGTGCATGAAAACAAAAACATGTGAAATTTTTATACTTGGAATAGGGGAAGATTTTCCAGTATATTTGAGTGTAAATTTACGTTCTAATTTACATAATGGTCCAACTAATATACCCATTATTTTTTATACTGAAAATGATGATGGAATATGTTATCAAATGAAATGCATCAGTGATTATATATTAGAAAATCATCAAGGAATGTTTACTCAACAACAACCACCTTGTAGAAAAAGAAGAAATAATTTGCATGTTATCCCCATAAAATTGAATGGGATACCTCTTCTGCAAATATTTTATCCAGGCGAGTGGGTTATTTCCTCTACTGCAGCCATAGATGATCATGAAGAAGACAACAAATATTACATATTAAAGGACGAAATGACGGGTATGTTGTATAGACTGAAACCCCAGGTATCGCATTCTCAATATCCACTTTTACCATTAAAGTTACTAGAAATAGTAATTAATCAATGGTTTAGTAAACTGATTGAAGATAGTCAAAAGAGAGAAGGATTAACGATATCTAATATAAATACTATATTCGAACATATTAAGCAGTTAGTAAATAGAAGATGCCAACAAATTGGAAGAGAAGGAAACACATTTTTGGCATTATTTCACAGAAAGTACAAATCAACCTACGAGATAATTTTAAAGAAAAAAATACTATCATCACATGATTTAATCCGAGGTATCCTTCATGTTAGTGATGTTACATCTCACGGAAAATATGCAGTGACAGCCCTCCGATTAAAAGGATTTAATGAGCCTAACGAGCATGAAAAATCATGTGAAGAATTCAAACGTATATATAATCTAGAAAAAGATAAGATAAAGGCATATAAAGTAGATAGTAATAATGAGGTTTGTTTTATTAATTTATCATCTATGATAACAGAAATGCAGGATGATGAATTTACAGACAAACTCGATTACTTATCTCGAGAGGAGCTATATGCTACATTTTCTGTGGCTGGTATACCAGTTTACTTAGTTGCAAGAGACGCCACTGTCATGAACCCTTGGACTGTGCAGATCACTAATGTAGTAGTTGGTGAAAAGGGATGTATTTCACAGACTGGATTGGACATGCTAATGACGAATAAGAATGCGTCACAAGAAATTGAGTTAACGAAAGGTGATCCTAACACGTTGGTAAATGCGGTAGTTCCGGTATTTTCAATGAGTGAGATTCCTTTAATGAAACCTTTCATGTCAACTACACTTATGGCTGGACTCTTAGCTTATACCACAATGAGGAATCCTGCTATTAAAGATTTTAACATACATTTGGCTAGTTTGAGTGCGGTGTGGATTAATATTATTCATAATTTTCCCTCGACGAGGGAAAGACCCGAATATGTGAATAAAATAATTGAAAAAATTGTGACTACTGCCAAGATGTATTTGTATGAGTGCGAAAAGGTAAGACCTCGCTTATCTCTCTATTTTTCAACCCTGTTATATCCAATATATCCGGATTATAATGGCGATATCGAGAAAGAGAGTGATGTACACTGTCAACTTTTGATGACTGAGAGTATAGAAGATGATTTAGTAACGGGTCTACCCAAGTTTAAATGCGAAAGTCTTTTAAAACCAATGTTCCTCGCCTTTGTTGGAGATGTATCTAATAAGTGGAAACAGATTACCATTGAAAAATTTATCCACTTATTGAAAATTGAATGGTTGGGACGATGTATTGACCGACAAAAAGTAATTGATAAATATTTTGATGTGAATATTGCTGCAATAGTGGATGAAATAATGAAAATAAATGGAAGAGTCAAAAAGGATTTTAGTATAGAAAATTTTTATACACCTCAGGAAGTGCGAAAATATGCTCGTAAAAGTCTAAAGGCAGTTATAAAGGAAAATAATTTTGGTATATTGCAGTTTTTACATAATAATATCCATTTGAATTTTTGTGCTATTGGAGGCTTGAAACGGCCAAGTTCTGCCGGAGATGTGACCTTATGTTGGATTATTAGGTAATGCATGTCAACAGAAACAATGTCCCTATTATTTACAACCTCGACTTAATGGATTTGGTGATCATATTGCTGCTGAAAGAATAAGCAAAAGGGACAACTTCGCCCATTGTCTTCATAAATCTATGAGTCAATTAAGTATGTTTGATAATGCTGATTATATTAGTGTAATAAAGGATGTATTAACAAGAAAATCTCTGTACAAAAAAAACACAGAAAGTTATAGTAGTAGATTTATGGAGATATGTTTTGATACTTCATCATTAAATAAAAATAATCCCATGTGGCAAAGAATATCAGAATGTCTAAATAAATATAGAAGTTTTAGAAAAAGGAGTTAGTTAGCCAATAATATTTTTAAAATGTATTTTTATAAAAAAATTATAAATTTTTACTTTTATCATATAAAACAAATCCCATGTGGTAAAGATCTAAATAAAATATAGAAGCCAAGCCAATAATATTTTTAAATCAAAATATTTAGAAAAAGGAGTTAGCCAGCCAATAATTAATATGTATAAAAAATGTATGTTTAGAATTACCATAAAAAATGTTTATTTTTTGTAAAAAAGGGAAAAAATAAAAATAAAATTCTAACATTCATTTTATTTCCAATTCCAATTATAATTTTGTGACTCGTAGAGCATAACAACCAGGTAAGCGACAGATTGGTGTACAGGAAGCTGATTGACATGATGAACTGTGAGCAATTACTTGCAGGAAAACCATCTTATGTTGATTGAAAACAGAATACAGCCTGAAGGCATTAAGTTGACAATAAAATACTTCATTTTTGTCAATTTTCCCTGCCTGCAATATCTGAAATAAAAAAAAATAAATACAAAAATAAAATGTTTGGTTGTGTTTTCGTACATAGTACACAGATTCAATAAAATGGGGTTGCTTATAAATACAACAGTCAGTGTGAAAATTGGGGAACACAGAGCAGTATATACTTACTCTACTCCTCCACCTACCTACCTTCAAGACGCACATTTTGGAAGTGAGTTTACAACCCACTCGAAGGATATTTATAGGATATGGAGCAGCCGGAGCTGGAGCAATATAACATCAAATGGAATAATCATCAAAGTAGTATCATCTCCATGTTTTGCCAGCTGTACAATCAAAAGGCTTTTACAGACGTTACCCTCTCCTGTAACAAGGATTCCTTCGCCGTTCACAAGGTGATCTTGATGACATGTAGCCCTATCTTTTATGAGCTCATTCTCTTGGATCTTGATAAACACCCAATATTCCATTTAGGTGACATATCTCCTAAATATATAAAAGAGTTAATTTCCTTTATGTATCGGGGAGAGATTAACATCCATAAGAACGAACTCTCCAACTTTCTTAAAATAGCAAAGGGTTTAAAGATCAAGGGATTATATAATGATGATATACAAAATACAATAATAGGATACCCACCCACAATACAGCAGCAGCAGTCCACATACGGAGCACCCATAGAGCAACAACCTACATACTGACCACCCACAATACAGCATCAGTCCACATACGGACCACCCATAGAGCAACAACCTACATACGAACAACCCATAGAGGCTATAGAGAAGCAACATACATATGGACAACCAATCGATCAGCAGCTTACATATGGGCAACCAATTTATCAGCAGCATACATATGGACAACCAATAGAGCAGCAACCACTCATTGAGTCCACATCCACATATGGACCACCCATAGTGCCACAGTCCACATCGACATATGGACCACCCATAGTGCCACAGTCTACATATGGACCACCCATAGTGCCACAGTCTACATATGGACCACCAATAGTGCCACAGTCTACATCTGGACCACCAATAGTGCCACACCATATCTGACCACCACAGGTGCCAACATCTGGACCACACCCATAGTGCCACAGTCTACATCTGGGACCACCACAGTGCACACAGACCACCTTAATAATACAGCATCAGTCCACATACGGACCACCCATAGAGCAACAACCTACATACGAACAACCCATAGAGGCTATAGAGAAGCAACATACATATGGACAACCAATCGATCAGCAGCTTACATATGGGCAACCAATTTATCAGCAGCATACATATGGACAACCAATAGAGCAGCAACCACTCATTGAGTCCACATCCACATATGGACCACCCATAGTGCCACAGTCCACATCGACATATGGACCACCCATAGTGCCACAGTCTACATATGGACCACCCATAGTGCCACAGTCTACATATGGACCACCAATAGTGCCACAGTCTACATCTGGACCACCAATAGTGCCACAGTCTACATATGGACCACCAATAATGCCACAGTCTACATCTGGACCACCAATAGTGCCACAGTCTACATCTGGACCACCCATAGTGCCACAGTCTACATCTGGACCACCAATAGTGCACAGACCACCCACAATACAGCAGCAGTCCACATACGGACCACCCATAGAGCAACAACCTACATACGAACAACCCATAGAGGCTATAGAGAAGCAACATACATATGGACAACAAATCGATCAGCAGCT
>NW_024750773.1:0-4969 GCF_018991925.1 Homarus americanus
TCAGTCACTTTATGTAGATGTCAATTGTGTCATTTTTCTAGACTTAGTGCCCCCTGGAGGAGAAAGTAAATACAATGTTGATTTATTTTGGTCACAACACACGCTAGTAGATTATTTTTTCCTATTTAACTAAATAATCTACACTATGTAGCTAACTAATTATATGACTCAAAGATGGTAACCAATATGGCGTCGATATTGTTTAATTTTAGGGAAGAATTTAATTTATAAACTTTTGAGAATTTGGATACAGGAGTTTTGTCTTTGCGTGTGTGTGTTTGTGTGTGGTGATGATGATGACGGATTCTTTCCTCTGCAGTGAAAAAAATATCTTGACATTGCAAAGTTTAACTGTAAGCCGAAGGAACGTTTGTAATGTGACTTATTATGTGAAATTGTAACTTGAAATTCTTTGTGAAAAAATATTTCCCTATAAAGTTTGGCAGTAAATGAAGTAGTACATCAAGGTGTAACTTGTAGTTCCTTGTGGAGTAAATTACCTAAGTGGACGATACAGCTACTCCAGGGTGTAAGACCTAGAGTAGAAAGTCTTAAGACCTTACCTGAGGTCGAATGACTCTTATAGTGGAACATCTTAGGTATTGAAACTTTAATTACAGTAAATAAAATATAATCTACCTAAACATTCCTTCACCTGGCGACAACTAATGATACAGGTGGTGTAATAGCTCTTTAAAATTCCTCCGTTTGATATAATAATGACCACACATGAACTTATAATGTGCAATATCTTGATAACACATTAGCTGCAACATTACACATAGTCCAGTGTATGTGTAGTGAGGTACATCTACCTAAATGAGTTACAGAATGTGGAGTTGAGGCAAAAAAATGTTGGGACATGTTTGAGATCATCAGTTGAGCCAAACGTTTATACTCAATATTGTTTTAATGGTATTTTAGAGCGACCGAAAAATGTAAACAAAATGGCCGGCTAGGCTCGGGGATCCACGAGTCCTCTTATAAAGGATCGACAATAAATGAAAACAAATCAGATTAATTTAAACACATTTCCAAGAGTATTAGATCCTGTAAAGAGAGAAAATTAATACTTGATATTTGTAGAAACTTTTTTTTTCGTCCGTTTTCGTCTTGGTTAAAACAATTGTGGTGGTGTTACCTGTTCCAAACGGTAGACATCAAGGAAATGGATCAAGACCTTAATACTCAAAGGTACACATGATGATTTGTTCCCAAGTCCGAGGATTTACTTCACAAAACAGATTAACTTTAGGACACAATGATGGCGAACAAAATAACATCAACATTGCGTACAGTACATATCTTGCTTTGACTCTTAACTCTTGTAATTTTTCGTAATGTTAGTGAATGAATTTGAGATTCTGGGCATATTTTCTTGTTTTCTTTCTAATCAAGTGTAAAGGAAGATGTACTGTTTATTGATGGATTTGGTGATGTCTTAATAGTGTATTAGTGTGTTAATATTACACAGGTTTGGTATAGTGGTGACGGTAATGTAGTGTAGTAAGATTTTAACACATGGAGGTGAATTTATCTTTTATGTTGAGGATTTGTTAAAGGGAAGATCTGATGGACGGGGATAATTGTCTGGTTGTGATGGACACGGCTCACGTAACCTAACCCAATCTAACCTAACCCAACCCAACCTAACCCAACCTAACCCAACCCAACCTAACCTAACCCCTATATATGTGTGAGATAAGGTTCTGATTCAAGAACAAGATGCACAAGTTCGAATCCAAATTGAGCTGTAGGGTTTGTTGACTAATTCGGGGCTTCACATTCTTAAAACTCTCAAATGGGATACGACTGAACCCGAAGCCCGTCGGTGTCAGGTCAAAGGTCAGTTTGTAGTTCACCTCTCTTGTGATATGTGTCATTTATCGAAACGAAACATGAGGTTAACGTGAAAACAAAACCTCGAAGCAACACGTATAAACAGGGAAGAGTTTTCATCGGATTTTACGTCATGAAATTTTCCATCTAGAGAGAGAGAGAGAGAGAGAGAGATTGATTGATTGATTGATTGATTCCGATGCTGAAATTAACACTAAAATTTTATACTGAAATTGAGATAAATGCAGGTAAGGTTGGCGTATGAAATTAATTTTTGAAGAACGATCACAGAAATGTTTTACCTGTTTCCTGTGATGGGGCGTGGATAGTAGGTTTGTTTGTGGGTGTGGGGCGTGGATAGTAGGTTTGTTTGTGGGTGTGGGGCGTGGATAGTAGGTTTGTTTGTGGGTGTGGGGCGTGGATGATGGGTTTGTTTGTGAATTGTGGGAGGCGTGGATGATAGGTTTGTTTTTGTGGGTTATTAGGGCGTGGATAAATGGGTTTGTTTGTGGAGTTATTGGGGCGTGGATAATGGGGTTTGTTTGGGTGTGGGGAGCGTAGATGGTGGGTATGTTTGTAGGTGAGCGTGGATAATGGTTTGTTGTTTTGTGGGTGTGTAGAGACGTGGATAGTAAATTGTGTTTGTGGGTGTGAACGTGGATGATAGGTTTGTTTTGTGGTGTGGAGCGTGGAAGTAGGTTTTGGGTGTGGGGCGTAGATAGTAGGTTTGTTTGTGGGTGTGAGGCGTGGATAGTAGGTTTGTTTGTGGGTGTGGGGCGTGGATAGTAGGTGTGTTTGTGGGTGTAGAGCGTGGATAGTAGGTATGTTTGTGGGTGTAGAGCGTGGATAGTAGGTATGTTTGTGGGTGTAGGGCGTGGATAGTAGGTTTGTTTGTGGGTGTTTGGGAGTGGATAGTAGGTTTGTTTGTGGGTGTTTGGGAGTGGATAGTAGGTATGTTTGTGGGTGTAGAAATGGATAGTGGGTTTGTTTGTGGGTGTGGGCGTGGATAGTAGGTTTGTTTGTGGGTGTAGGGCGTGGATAGTAGGTTTGTTTGTGGGTGTAGGGCGTGGATAGTAGGTTTGTTTGTGGGTGTAGGGCATGGGTAGTAGGTTTGTTTGTGGGTGTAGGGCGTGGATAGTAGGTTTGTTTGTGGGTGTGGGGCGTGGATAGTAGGTTTGTTTGTGGGCGTGGGGCGTGGATAGTAGGTTTGTTTGTGGGTGTGGGGCGTGGATAGTAGGTTTGTTTGTGGGTGTAGGGCGTGGATAGTAGGTTTGTTTGTGGGTGTAGGGTGTGGATAGTAGGTTTGTTTGTGGGTGTAGGGCGTGGATAGTAGGTTTGTTTATGGGTGTAGGGCGTGGATAGTAGGTTTGTTTGTGGGTGTAGAGCGTGGATAGTAGGTTTGTTTGTGGGTGTAGGGAGTGGATAGTAGGTATGTTTGAGGGTGTAGGGAATGGATAGTAGGTTTGTTTGTGGGTGTGGGGCGTGGATAGTAGGTTTGTTTGTGGGTGTAGGGCGTGGATAGTAGGTTTGTTTGTGGGTGTAGAGCGTGGATAGTAGGTATGTTTGTGGGTGTAGGGCGTGGATAGTAGGTTTGTTTGTTTGTTTGTTTGTTAAGAGGAATAAATCAAAATGGGAAGAAGATTAAGATAAATAAACTGATGATTATTGGTACAGGTGAGTTAATAAAATAGATATAAATAGATAAATACAGTAGATAGATAGATAGATGTATGATTTTGTATACGGCAAGAGTAACTAAATATTCCTGTAACTGTAATTTCTTTCAGTTACAAAATACACAGGATTATAAATATGAGTATGCACATCAGGTGTTACAGTAAGTGGTAATATTTTGTAATACTCTTAAGTGATGAGGTAACAGAGGAAATAGACGGATATTAACGGAGAGTTTTTGTAGAATTAGACAGACATTCAGACAGTAAAACTTCTTCCGACAATACAAATTTTGACGGTGGAATTTATACACGAGAGTGTATGGATAATTATGATGAGCTGAATTATGACATCTACGTCTGATAATCCGTTGTTTAGAATGGATTATTATTATTTTTGTTGAGTTATTTAACAGTTTGAGAACAGGTTTATTATGGTACTATGTCCTATTATCACACAAGGTCATAAGTGAAGTAAAATAACCAATTATACTGTATTATCTTAGACAATATTCCCTGGACATGCTGGATAATATACCATCTACTTAAGGAGGTGATGTAGGTAAGGTAGATTGATATTTTAACATTAATTTACTCAGTTTTTCTTAGTATCTGACTTTTTTTTTAGTTTTTTATTCTGACAATTTATAATGCAAGCAGCATTCACATGTTGTCAACCGCCCTCAAGTGTACAAGGAGTTTGGACTGTAACTGTACCGTCAATAAGTGGCTGTAACTGCACCGTCAATAAGTGGCTGTAACTGTACCGTCAATAAGTGGCTGTAACTGTACCGTCAATAAATGGCTGTAACTGTACCGTCAATAAGTGGCTCTGTATTCTGAACACGGGGGATCTCTACAGTATAACCTACGAGTATAACTGTGGTGAAAGAACTGCTTCCCCGCATTATGTTGAGGAAGATTCGTATACAAACTTTTTGCCCTGACTTCGTAGTAAAAAAACTCTTAGGGAAAATATATTGAATTTATTTTTAATGTTTATTTATTTATTGTTGTCGTTGGTGTGTTTTTTTTTTACCGGGATGTGTGTTGTGATGTTTGACTAAATTATATTCACGAAAATGGAGTCAAGACAAATGTTGGACACGTTGATGTGAAGTAACACAGTAAATGATGTTGTTTGTGTTGCTGTGTTATTTATTTATTGTGTTTCTTTATTCTTTTCTGTTTATTTTGTTTTATTTAGTTTTATTGTAGTAATTGTTATGCTTTTTTTTATTCTTACTTATTTTCATTTTACTGTTTATTCGTTTTCTTATTTTCATTTTATTGTTCAATAATTTTCCATTCATTCTTATTTATTTATCTCGTTGGTGTATTTTATTTATTTGCTATTCTCTTAGGTATTTCACATTTGCATTAATTAATCTTCAAATCATTGGTTGCTATTTTTATCATACTAGTTTAATGTTCACCTCAGCTTATGTCTAAACAAT
>NW_024750774.1:0-19510 GCF_018991925.1 Homarus americanus
GGGTCACCAAACTACGGCCCGCGGGCCGGATCCCAAGTCCTTCCCCGGCTCGTGGTAGCTCCGCCTATGCTCTGACGTTACCAGAGCTTTCGTTCTGGCTTGCAAGTATTGAACAGAATGATTATGCGGCCCGCGCTCGTCATTCTTTCAGTTATCCGGCCCACTGTGAAAAAAGTTTGGTGACCCCTGGTCTAAAGGTAACTTTGAATATAATCCGCAGATTTCGTAGCAAGACGCTGTATGTTGGGACCTGTTGCCATCCAACCCCTTGTAATCAATTTAATTTTGCTTTTGATAGCTCATTTAGAGCATTGTTAGTGAGGATAATAGTAGGGAATGAAACTGAGTTCATAGTCTCAGTTTCAACGTCAGAGTGTACAGTAAATTAATTCATCGAAATAGAAGTAGGTGGACTCCCTGACCTATTTTGAGTGAGGGTGCCGCGGGCATTTCAACGGCTAGTAAGTGCTCGCCCCTTCACCCATACAGGTAGGCCATTCCACTCTGTGTTGTAATTCGCCCTTCTTTAAGTGATTTCACCCAATTAATAGTTGATTGTGCAAGTGTTACAGTAACGTAGTTGATATGCTCTGAGTGAAGTCATATTTACGTCTTTAACGTCCCCTGAAATGTGATGTCGTGTCACTGTGAGTAAGTGCTCGCCCCTTCACCCATACAGGTCCCTAACGCAGCCTAGGCCGTGTCTGTAGGGTGGATGTTGTATCCACTATGTCTGGGGAGATGTCCGAGGTCCAGTAGGATCAGTTACCTTCGGGAGACCCGACCGTCAGACACTTCAGACTACCTATGGCCCCCATAGCTGGCTGGTCTGGCCCTGACGCTCGGCCTGCGAGGTGACCCCGGATCACCAAGCCACACACCACTACCAGCCCCCATCATTGGTGGATGAGTGTCTAACTCAGTAGGGCTATTTGTGTGGTGGGGTTAATCCACTGGGATCTTCAGAGTTCGTCGGAAAGTACCCATGGTGGCAGGACCCCATGGCGGTTGTTTGAGTATCACTCCTGACGACCGAGTGTTGTAGTGGCAGTTGTCCCTGGTCTTTATGGTGCTAAGTGACTATAAGAGTTATGTGTTATTGAGTATGTCCACCCAGTAGTGGTGTGAGTCTTATTGAGTATGTCCACCCAGTAGTGGTGTGAGTATGTTGAGCCTGAGGGCATAGTACCAGATTTTGTCTGTTGGTACATATATATTCTTTTCCTACATCCATATTAATGTTTAAATAAATTTTGTATTTGTATATTGTGTCTATTATTTACCTACAGTATCTACCGTTATTTCTTCCCTATTACTTGATACTATCATTACATATACCCACGAGCCTCCTCTCGTCACGCTACCAATGGTAATAAGTATGAGAGTAAAAAGAATTGTTACTGACACACAGTCCATTATAAAATGGTGGCAGTGCAGGCCCTTATATTCTCAGGGGTCGCTAACTCACTCATGTTTTGCGGGCGTGGAGTTTAATAAGAATCATTAGTTAAATGGATCAGCAGTCAACTTGACCATGACAGTATTGGATGTACAGTGCAGCTTGGTGGTGGGAAGGCAGCATGGTTACAAGCGTGATGTAGAGAGAGCTGGTTGGTGAGGGTCCTCAGAGGAGGAGAGGCAGCTTGAAGGGCGGCATAGTCGCCGGCGGGAGCGAGGGCCGCCAGGCAGGAGTGGAGGATGAGGTGTTGCTTGCTGCGGCTGTAAGTAGAAAGAGAGGTAGGTCACCACGAGGTCAGGTCTTATATAGCGGAGGTAGGCGTGGCTTAATAGTTGACCTCCGTCATGTAAGGTGGCGCTGGTTGACCTAGACCACGAGGCATACACTGGGGAATTCGCGAGGTCGGATACTCAGCGACAAACAGCGTTTGTAGGGGAGGAATCCACTACAACTGCACCAAGTGTGAGCTGTTTCAAGACCAGACTTGACCAGCACTTTAGCAAGTTCAGATACATTCAGGAGCCAGTGCATCCTCAGCGCTTGCCAACAGTGATATCCTTGTTAGCCAGAAAATTTATTGCAGAGCTCTTCAGGAAATTGTAAATTTCCAGGTATTGAGACGAATTTTCTCTTCCCCGGAAAAAAATGCACATCCTCAGAATTTTTCCCGGCATTGCAGAATCCCAGTTATCTGGCATTTTCAGACATTAAGAGGGGAAGGATAAAGTTTTTCCGGTTAGGTGAAAATCACTCTTAGGATCCCCCAATAAATCATATAATCTCAGTGCTACAGGCTAACATCACAAAGTTGCCTCAGAAAAATGGACATCTTTAACAGTTATTCCACTCCGTATGAACAGGGCAACTTAGAAATAAATAATATATGATTTAAAAAAAAAAAAAAATTAAGAGTTTGATGCATATGTGTTGGGAAGTAAACTATGCTGACTCGCCAGCCCAGCCGTCACGGTTGTTACATGTAGTGAAATTATAAAAGTTGTGGAACAATGTACACAATACTTTAATGTGGATTAGAAATAAAGAAGATATACTGCTGTAACGGGCCGAGTTTTCTCTTTTCATAATTTACCATCCAGATATTCTTTTCTGTTATGATTCTTCAATTCTTTAGTTATGAGTATACTTTAGATTCTTCTACAAGTCATTCTCTTCTCAGTTATGTATGTTCTTTATCTTAAACTTTCACGATGTATATATTTAATAATTTCTATGCGGTGCCGTTAGTTCCACAATGTACATACCTGTCTTATCTTTTTTTTCTTGTACTTTCCAAGTCTTTCATTTCGTTCATATATATTACATTCTCAGTTTCAATGTTCTTACCTTTCGGGAGTATACTCTGTTTTATGTCTATTCTTATACATGGGTTAGTCTGGGGAACCATGTCACTCTTAGTACAACTCTTTTTATACTTATACAGGGTAGCTGCCACCACCCAGACTTTTCATTATATAACATAACTCATGAAAGGGTTTTGGGTAGTGTGGTAGATGTATAGGCACGTGAGTAAGTATTATTTTCTGGGAACCAATGTTAGGAGGAGTAGAGTGGTGATACTCATAGATTACTAATTCAATATTTATTAACACAGTTAGTGGAGAAGATGCATCTTAAATTCACTTAGGCTAAACAGAACCGGAATTAACTTATTAAGTCATCAAACACTTTAAGAACTTATTACCTCATTCACCACCTCCAACTACTTATTATACCATTAAACAACTCCAAGTACTTATACCATTCAACAACTATTACTCATTACTTCATTCGACAACTGTTGTCTTATTTCTTTGACAAGTAAGATTTAGAAATGACTACACACTGTCAATAACACTGGACCCGCAGGTCTTACTTTAACAAGGAACAAATTTCCTCCTCAATTCGTGGTTATAACTTCATACTCTCAGGTATCCTTTCGTGGCTCTACCGACGAATACATAACACACTGGACAACTCCACAATTATAGTAACATACAATACCTCCTGTTAGTTCGCAAGGAACAACCTGGTACCTTGAACTCTCATTCAGTGGTTCAATACTTAACCTGGGATGACTATATTTCTGCTAGTCATCCCTAAGCATGGATATTAATACGGCTCCATACATATAACCAAGAACAGTAGATAGACCATGATCATACGACGGAGTCAGTGGGCCAAAGTTGTTTCCAGGCTCACGCGCTAGCTCGGAGCGCCTGGCCAGGGAAAGGTTGACTACCCCCACAACAGCGTCTGGAGAGGTGAAGGAAAAATCACAGGAGTGAATATTTAACTTAACTATACAAAACATACGTCTGGCACTGGTTCAGAAGATAGCTAGATCTCTACTTTACTTGACTCAATTGGCAAGGAAGGTTCTATGTTAAAACATGAACACTGATATTCACAAAAATGACTAAGTTAAACTGAGTTAAGATGGCGGCGTGGAACACACGTGAACATACCTGGAGACGTGGAGGAGAAATCACAGAAAGAGTGATTTCTCCTCGCGCGCCTGCATATATACGGGCCTGAGGGCATATTCCTACTAGAAAGACTAATTTTACTAACAATAGGCCCTCTATTCAAAGTAGTCATTGGACACCTAGCTGTGACCGTCAGTGTCACAGATGAGGCTAATTTTCTACATCTATATTTATGATTTAATCAGAGATTGAGTTTGTCAGTAAAGAGGTGAAATGGAGTTATATATGCGTTCGCAACTCTATTGGCCTGACCGCAAACCACATCCCAGGTCAGACGGCCGTTAAGTCTTGGAGAATTTTGAGTTTGACAGGAACTGTTCAGGAGATTAATGACTTTCTTAAATAGACAACTGACACTAACTAAACTATAAACATCAGATTCTCTGATGTCGGGGCGACAAAATAACATAACTTCAGTAGCGATCAGAAACTCATGGGTATCCCCACGGACGACATAAAATACGCCACTCTAGCTGGCAAACTCAACACTCGCCTACTTGACACGTCTTACTAACAATAAGGACAGTTGAAGCGTTCAACACCACTCACAATGGATCTTGAATGTTCCAACTTTAAACAGACATACCTAAGTTGACTCAAAACAAGGGTGTTCTCTCTCACATTCAAATTCATTTTATAGAGAGGTTGGTTTCAGTAAGTCAGAGAATATGGGATAACGGAAGACTGAGGTGTCTTGAAGTGATGAGAAAACGGACTCCTCAGATGGAGGACTCAAAATAAAAGCAGAGGTACATGTTTTGTGGGCTGTTGAGCGTTATATGAATCATTTGATTTTGGTGTTAACTGACGTGTATGACCGTGGTCGTTACACTACAATAAACTATAAAATAATAACAATGAAGTGCTGGTTGTGTATTTGTGGGAACTGAACGTGTGTGTCGTGTGTAGGCGGTAGGCTATGACTACGTTGCCGTCTCACGACTTCAGCCATTGAGTTTATTGTTACATGTAATGAAACTATAAAAGTTGTTGAAAATCATTACAATACTCTAATATGGCTTAGAAATAGAAGAAAATATAACAAAAAGCAAGAAAATTAAGAGCATTGGTGTGTATGTGCAAGAACTAAACGTGTGTGGAGGCGGTTATAGCCAAGGCCTTGGATATAACTACATGACCGACTCACTATCCTCGTATACAGTAGTTACTTTCTTCTTTTTTTATGGGTTTATCCCACCAGGGCAAAGGATAATGATCCACATTAGGGGCTGAGGGCGAAAATATAATAATAAGGTAAGGACACTCAACTGATGAGTGCCCTTTGAGATGGTTATACACTTCAATTCAGTCCCTTGCCCGTCTGTAGGCAATTGCAGGCGTTCTAATCTCTTTGGGTAGCTGAGGTGCCGAAGTGCCGGCATCAGTCTAGTGGCCTTCTGAACATTTTCAATCAACGGACAATCCCTAACATATCTCAGGGACCAGGCAGGGTGACAGTACTCCAGGCTGGGAAGCACCTCGCTCTTGAAGATCATTACAAGGGACGGACATGGACCGTCTAGATATCTGTACAACCTTCTCGTAAGACTTAATAATTCAGTTGCTTGAGTCACGTTTGTTTACATTTAACAAGCTAGCCTCTTACCGCTGTTCAGAGCCCAAAATATTATTTTATTATTTTCAGTATCTACTAATTTCTCAAAAAATATAGATATTTTCTTAATTAGAATATAAAACGGTTAATATATAAGACTAATCCGTGGACGAGTTACTTTTAATACTGTATTTTCTTATATTATTTTCATCAGTGAGTTCTGATATGATCAGTGGCGTAGCTAGAGTGTGTGCCGCCCGGGGCGGCCCTTGAGTTTGCCCCCCCCCGTGCCCCCACAAAAAATACATATTGCACAGTGACTCACTCTTATATATATATATATATATATATATATATATATATATATATATATTTATATATATATATATATATATATATATATATATATTAAATAGTTTGTGTACCATTATAATATTACTGTACTTTCACATACTCAAATATAGTATGCTTTAAATACACACCAAACATACTTAAACTTTATAAGTAACAGTTAAACAAAAAGCTAAAACGACATATAGGATAGGGAAAAAAGTAAAAAAGTGTAAAAAATTAGGACCATCTTTATTTCTGAAATTAAAACTACAACTTTACTTTCACATACTCAAATATAGTATGCTTTAAATACACCCCAAACATACTTAAACTTTATAAGTAACAGTTAAACAAAAAGCAAAAACGACATATAGGATAGGGAAAAAAGTAAAAAAAGTGTAAAAAATTAGGACCATCTTTATTTCTGAAATGAAAACTACAACTTTCTACAAAGTAACTTTTCTTGTTTTTTTGTTGGCAAATTCTTCAATGACATTGTCAAAAACTATTTCATCTGTCAATTGTCGCTCTATAGACAGTATGGCAAGATTTCTCAACCGCAAGGTGCTCATAGTAGATCTTAAGTAATTCTTGATCAGTTTTAGTTTCGAAAAACTCCTCTCACAGGTAGCAACACTAACAGCAATTGTGAGGAAAATCCTCAGCATTATTAATATATTTGGAACCGAGTTCCCAAGGTTATACTTTTGAATAAACTGCAAAAGTTCAAGGGGGCCTTCTTTCCACGTCTGTATTCTGTCTTTAATAGTTATAGCAGCAACAGCAACAAAATGCTGAAGTCTTTTTCTCTCAACGAGGAACTCCTCTTTATCAATGTCGTCGTGATCGTGATCTATTTGACACTCATATTTATCATCCAAAAGATTCAATGGGGTAAGGGAGGCATATTTCTCAGCAAGTTCATGAAGCTGTTGAAATCTCAAAGTTATTTCTTGGATCACTCTGTCCAGCGAAGAAAACATTTATCTCCTCAATTCAATGTCGTATGGCAATTCAGCATCTCGTGATCCTTCACCAAACATTTGTTTCTTCTTTTTGGGTCGACGCTGACGCTCCATGACTATCCCCAGATCATTGCAAATTTCTTTGGCATAGTTAACTCCATTACTCACTAGCTTGTCCCTGTTTTCACCTAGAAATGTTTCTAATGCCCTGAGTTTTATATCACATTGTTGTATGTTCAAGCCCTTGGTTTGGAGGTAAGTCTGTGTGTCGTTAATTTCTAGAAGGACGGGTCCCCACAGGCCAAGAAAGCACAAAAAGGAAAATGATTGCAACGCACCAAGTAGAACACCAGCATCTGCCCTGGTAGCTGTATTTTCTTCTTCACCAGTTAACTTTTCTAGGGCACTTAAGATTTTTGAGAAATGTTTCTTTACAACACTTACAGCTTCTCCCCTCGCACTCCACCGAGTTTCTATTATGCACTTGACACTTTGACCAGTGACTGAAGTTAGAACATCCCAGCGATGGGTTGATGAAGAAAAAAATACAAACAAACGTTCCACACATCCAAAAAAGGTAACAGAATTCACAGCAACAGAAGCTGCATGAACACCCGCCAAATTCAGCGAGTGATTTGTACAAGCGACAAATTCTGCTTTTTTATTAATTTCCTTGATACGTTTCTGAACACCAGTATGAACACCAGCCATCACCGCAGCATTATCATATGCTTGCCCTCGACAATTTTGAATATCAATTCCGTCTTTCTCAAATTTTTCCAAAATCATCATTGAAATATTCTCGGCGGTTTTACCTTTTGTTTCAATGAAATCGACAAATGATTCCACAACCTTCACTTTATCTCCATCGATCATAACATAGCGTAAAACTTGGCACGTTTGATCCTTATGTGAAATATCAGGAGTGCTGTCGAATATCATGGAAAAGTACTTTGCTTCTTTTACTTGCTTGATGACTTTGCTTCTTACGTTTTCTCCCAAAATTTCTATAAACTCGTTCTGAATAGTAGGAGACAGATGTGGGTCAGGTGTTAGGTCAAACACGACAAGGATTAACTTGCCGCCGATACAAAGGGATGGATTAACGTCTCCAGTAGCTGCAGATATGGGTGATGAGCAGACCCAAAAGTGCCGCCCGGGGCGGACCGCCCCTTCCTCCTAGCTACGCTAGTGGATATGATAATCATTTATTGTGCAAATTTTTCATTTCATAGATAATTAGGCGCCTAGGTGCGCACTAGTTTGTCTTCCGGGCAGTCCATATAAAGGAACTTGGCTTGAAAATGCCAAGATTCAGCCCAGTGTTTTGATTTTATTTATTACATTTTTTTTAACAAATGTATTTTACACAGACATATTGTGAAATAGAACTGGGTAAGAGCCCCAAGTGTGTTGTTGACTGGAAAAATTTTTGCAGTGAGGTGTGTATGCACTGGATAGAAAACCTGGAACCTATTGGCAGCCCAAATAGAATAGTAGAAATTGACGAAAATAAGTTTTGAAAGAGGAAATTCTAACGTGGCCACTTAGTGAAGGGTGTCTGGGTTTTTGGTGGCACCGTGGATGGGACGCATGTTTGTTATGCCAGCTGAAAAGAGATGCCAACACCCTAGTTCCTCCGTGCCAGAAATTTATCAAGTAAGGCATCACTATCTACAGTGAAGCAGGCTCGAACTTGGGGTCCTTGGGTTATAACCACCAAACTGTAAACCACAGCAAAAACTTTGTTGACCCTGTTACTACAGTGCACACTAACACTGTAGAATGGCTGTGGAAGGATATAAAGTCCTGGGTTCTGAGGGCTGGCAACAGAAATTACCACTACAAGCACTACTTTGCACACTACCTGTTCTGCCACATTCATCGAGACCACGGCACAGTCCTTCATCACTTCCTCAATGCCGCGACTCGAGGTTTCCCACCATCACCGTAAATCACTCCCCTCCCTGGTGGATATCCATTTTTTAACACATTTGCACAGACTACAACAGTGTCCACTATAAAATAACAGTGAAAATCCTGCGTTTTTATAATAATTTTCGATCAATTTCGGCCACGGGAAAGTTGTAAATAATTATCTTAATTTAATCCAAGTTAGTGAGTATCAAAGCGAATGCAAATTAAAATTGTAATCGAAATGTTTGAATATAAGATGAAACATAAATAGAAATAAGAATGTGAATAAGAACCAAAGTGTTTTTAATGAAGCATTAAAAAATAGTCAACTAAACAATACTAAACCGTTCTTTATGAAGTCAAACCCTCCAGGTGCGTCAATGGGAGGTCACTAATAAAATAATAGGTTTTAAGGGATATATTTCTTGAGGTATTGAGGTTGCAAAAAAAAAAAGTACAACAATATAGAGGAAGCACGACAACTTACTGAGGTTGGTACGATAGTGCTGGAGGAAGAACCTTGTTTGTTTACATCAGCTGAATGGTTGAAGGAACAAGTCCAGTCGCCCCAAGGTAATTTTAATAGTAATACAATTATTTTATATTGATTTTGCCCAATACAATATTAATATTAAAATAATAAGAGAGTGTAAAGGCAATGAATTGTGATTTTAGCCTTATGTACTAATCTAATGACTGTGACTGCCAACCAGTCCACCTGATCCCAGTGACGCACAGCAACAAGTTGTGAGTCAGCTATATAACCATACAGAAAATTTCGACAGCAAAGCTTTATGAAGAAGCTTAGGATAGCCACACTGCATGAAATTTAATGTTAATATATTTTTTTATTAAAGGATTTATTTTTTATTAATTTTTTGTTATTAACATTGTCAGCTTACTACTCATTGGGGCAGTAAGGCTGTGCTTTGTTAACATCTTCATTGTCCAGTGTCACTACAGGAGGAAACTGGAGTACCCAGATAAATATGTGATGTATGGTGGTAACTCAATGTATCCCAACCTGGTCACAAAACCCAAGATCTATATCCAACCTAAATTTCTTTGGGGGGAGGAGTCACAGTGCATAACACACTACTCACATCCGACCCAGGGAATGAACCTGTGGCACAGTGGTGAGAGATAAAGTTACTGATTTATTCACTGTAGATTAGTATTTGGCTAATGTAAGATTTAACACATGGCCTTGATTTAAGGGTGACAATAGGTTCTAACAATGAAGAATTTAATTCCAAGTCGATTTTCCTCCATCGTCTTTTTTGTGTACATTCTTATTTTTGGAGACAGAGCAGTTTTTGGCTCATTTAAAATTGGTATTAGTTTAGGTTAGAAAATTCATGTATCTTGAAATATAGTTGTCATTAGGTTAGGTTCTTTTAGGTTTATGAATGATTACCAAAATATAGATTGCTTCATGGACAGTGTACCTCCAACTGCGTGTTGCAACTCGTCAAGATCACCTGTTTATTCTCAACCACGTCTTAAGATGCCCACCTGGTGTTGGTGCTTGAGTCACGTTTGTTTACATTTAACAAGCTAGCCTCTTACCGCTGTTCAGAGCCCTAAATATTGTTTTATTATTTTCAGTATCTACTAATTTCTCAAAAAATATAGATATTTTCGAAATTAGAATATAAAACGGTTAATATATAAGACTAATCCGTGGGCGAGTTACTTTTAATACTGTTTATTTTCTTATATTATTTTCATCAGTGAGTTCTGATATGATAATCATTTATTGTGCAAATTTTTCATTTCATAGATAATTAGGCGCCTAGGTGCCCACTAGTTTGTCTTCCGGGCAGTCCATATAAAGGAACTTGGCTTGAAAATGCCAAGATTCAGCCCAGTGTTTTGATTTTATTTATTACATTTTTTTTAAACAAATGTCTTTTACACAGACATATTGTGAAATAGAACTGGGTATGAGCCCCAAGTGTGTTGTTGACTGGAAACATTTTTGCAGTGAGGTGTGTATGCACTGGATAGAAAACCTGGAACCTATTGGCAGCCCAAATAGAATAGTAGAAATTGACGAAAATAAGTTTTGAAAGAGGAAATTCTAACGTGGCCACTTAGTGAAGGGTGTCTGGGTTTTTGGCGGCACCGTGGATGGGACGCATGTTTGTTATGCCAGCTGAAAAGAGATGCCAACACCCTAGTATACTGCCAGATCTGGGGTCACTAAATCTAAGGGGATAACTTAACTCTAATCTTAATTTCTAAGGGTCGCTGCCACCAGACCCCCTCTGGACAGCATGTAGCTCGTTAGGTAGCGGGCAGAGTGAACTAGGCATTGGGTTAGGTTTTCCATTGATCAGATCGATAAGGGTAAAGAAGGGTGAAACCATAACATGTCTTCATTGATTTATTTCTTATAAAACACACTGGTAAAAAAAACATACATGAACTGGCCTTCCTCAGAAGAACAACGGAATTTTGGTTACCCAACTGGGCCCCAGACTCCTACATTACTGGCGGGTCATCCACCCACTTATTGCACAACAATCGGTGAACGCCGTATCTCGGTCGTTCCTTCTTACAATATCCCTTAACACATCAGACTGTTCCACTGGTGTGGCTTGTAGCACCGTCGGTTATCATACATAGTAGCACCATCGCAACACACCTGTTACACTCCATACCTGCAAGTATGTGACTCCTTGTGACTTTTAGGTCTACACCACGGGCCCCTCGTTCGCACACCGCCCTCGGTGGGTAAGGACGAGGGCTTGACCTAGAGACATACCAGCACTATTTCTACGCCTGGTATTATAGGTCGCTCCAAGTGACGACCGCAGTTTCTCACGGTCTCCTTAGTTGTGACTATTCATGTGGAGTGGTGCGCTGGGAATCCACCGGTTCATAGTGGACTGGTATAGTGGGGAGTAATTCCCCACCTGGTGTGGCGCTCCAGGAGACAATGGCGGCTGGGCGGCAAGATACCCCAACCACGTGGCACCTGTGTTGACGGCAGAACGGGAAAGACTAAGCAATAATGCCTGACGGGCGGTTATCCCATCCCTTAACACATCCCTATCACACTTATATATCCGGCAAAGCTTTAAACTGTAGTCACTGTTATTTATCAACCTTAATTGTAGGGCGGGATATAGCCCGCTAGGACACTGACCTGTGTTGACGGCAGAACGGGAAAGACTAAGGCCGGCTTCCCGCCGCTTCTCGTCACATAGGCCTACAGTTTCCAATCCTCAATTTACATTTTTGTTTCTTATGGTTCTCCCCTGAACACTTTACGGTATATTGTCACTCATTTCTTATAAACACATATATTAATCCTAACTTATACACTAAGGTCAGGTCTTGGTTTGCTAGTGCTTGGTTAAATGCCTGGGATTTTAATATCAACGGGCATCTGAGGCGGGTACATGACGCGCCTTGAAACAAAAGCCGAATGATCATGGCGGGGGTGTATCAACTTCACTTAAAAACTGTAATGAGGGATCCTCCTCTCACACAGTGCACTATTTGAACACAGACCTCAGATTCTCTGATCACTGTACCTGTCGTGGGTATACGTCACGTGAGGCTACGAGGTGTATTAAATTCATACCGACGCATACACGATATTTCCTTTCCAGTATAGTTTCTATATCACTGTCAACACCTCACATAGTTCTGATACATTTATCCCTTTTTCCCGATCATTGTTCTCATGTATTTTCATATGATATCTGTTGGAGTTAGGTTCGCTACACGCTCACAGACGTAAATAGTAGGACCTTCAAACCCTGCTCCACACTTAGTCTTACAGTACCCTAGTCCGGCTCAACTGGACTTTAACATTCATCTTATGCCTACCCTGAGTGATCCTTAATGCTATGAATACATACACTTGATATGATATAATTATACCTGGGTACCATACCACACATGGTCTAGGAACCTTGAGTAGGGGAGTTGTCCTTTCTCAATGTTTCCCGTTTTCTGGGGTTCTACAAGCGCTGTGCATTTGAATGTTATGTAGCGTAATATGAATTAGATGGGATTTTTAGGGATGACAATGATGTGCGCAGTACACTAGTTCCTCCTTGCCAGAAATTTATCAAGTAAGGCATCACTATCTACAGTGAAGCAGGCTCGAACTTGGGGTCCTTGGGTTATAACCACCAAACTGTAAACCACAGCAAAAACTTTGTTGACCCTGTTACTACAGTGCACACTAACACTGTAGAATGGCTGTGGAAGGATATAAAGTCCTGGCTTCTGAGGGCTGGCAACAGGGATTACCACTACAAGCACTACTTTGCACACTACCTGTTCTGCCACATTCATCGAGATCACGGCACAGTCCTTCATCACTTCCTCAATGCCGCGACTCGAGGTTTCCCACCATCACAGTAAATCACTCCCCTCCCTGGTGGATATCCATTTTTTAACACATTTGCACAGACTACAACAGTGTCCACTATAAAATAACAGTGAAAATCCTGCGTTTTTATAATAATTTTCGATCAATTTCGGCCACGGGAAAGTTGTAAATAATTATCTTAATTTAATCCAAGTTAGTGAGTATCAAAGCGAATGCAAATTAAAATTGTAATCGAAATGTTTGAATATAAGATGAAACATAAATAGAAATAAGAATGTGAATAAGAACCAAAGTGTTTTTAATGAAGCATTAAAAAATAGTCAACTAAACAATACTAAACCGTTCTTTATGAAGTCAAACCCTCCAGGTGCGTCAATGGGAGGTCACTAATAAAATAATAGGTTTTAAGGGATATATTTCTTGAGGTATTGAGGTTGCAAAAAAAAAAAGTACAACAATATAGAGGAAGCACGACAACTTACTGAGGTTGGTACGATAGTGCTGGAGGAAGAACCTTGTTTGTTTACATCAGCTGAATGGTTGAAGGAACAAGTCCAGTCGCCCCAAGGTAATTTTAATAGTAATACAATTATTTTATATTGATTTTGCCCAATACAATATTAATATTAAAATAATAAGAGAGTGTAAAGGCAATGAATTGTGATTTTAGCCTTATGTACTAATCTAATGACTGTGACTGCCAACCAGTCCACCTGATCCCAGTGACGCACAGCAACAAGTTGTGAGTCAGCTGTATAACCATACAGAAAATTTCGACAGCAAAGCTTTATGAAGAAGCTTAGGATAGCCACACTGCATGAAATTTAATGTTAATATATTTTTTTATTAAAGGATTTATTTTTTATTAATTTTTTGTTATTAACATTGTCAGCTTACTACTCATTGGGGCAGTAAGGCTGTGCTTTGTTAACATCTTCATTGTCCAGTGTCACTACAGGAGGAAACTGGAGTACCCAGATAAATATGTGATGTATGGTGGTAACTCAATGTATCCCAACCTGGTCACAAAACCCAAGATCTATATCCAACCTAAATTTCTTTGGGGGGAGGAGTCACAGTGCATAACACACTACTCACATCCGACCCAGGGAATGAACCTGTGGCACAGTGGTGAGAGATAAAGTTACTGATTTATTCACTGTAGATTAGTATTTGGCTAATGTAAGATTTAACACATGGCCTTGATTTAAGGGTGACAATAGGTTCTAACAATGAAGAATTTAATTCCAAGTCGATTTTCCTCCATCGTCTTTTTTGTGTACATTCTTATTTTTGGAGACAGAGCAGTTTTTGGCTCATTTAAAATTGGTATTAGTTTAGGTTAGAAAATTCATGTATCTTGAAATATAGTTGTCATTAGGTTAGGTTCTTTTAGGTTTATGAATGATTACCAAAATATAGATTGCTTCATGGACAGTGTACCTCCAACTGCGTGTTGCAACTCGTCAAGATCACCTGTTTATTCTCAACCACGTCTTAAGATGCCCACCTGGTGTTGGTGCTTGGGCTCCATCATGCATTCAGGTACTGTATAGTATACATTGGTGTAACTAATTTATGATATTTGAAGTTGATAACACTTAATTTTTATCTGGAATTAAATACTAAAGGCTGAAAATATAGGTCAAACAACCAAATCAGGTCTGAGTTCTTATTACAGTTTTATTTTTAACTTAAGAATAATTACCCTTTACCCCTCACTCATTTTAGAATTACAAACTGGTATTTCCATATAAACAAATAAGAAGAAACAATGTCTGAGCTAAACTTAGCATTTATTCTAATCTTATACTGTATTGTTGTTGTGCAGTAATTTCTAAAGGGTGTTTCACTGGCTAGGGTCTTTGAACATTCATCAAGTCTTAATTTTTATATCGAATAAGAACTTTTGAAATTTTTAAAAGGCCTTTGTTTTGGATTTGTTTTGGATGCTTGCTTTTATGTGTTTGTAAAATAAAGTGGAAGATTGTATCTCGGGTTCTAGAGACTGCTAAGCATACCAGACTTGTTAATATATCTTGAAAGCCTGGAAAATTGGATTTAGGGCTTTATATACACTATACTGTACTTTATTTTAACAAATGTCATAATTGTTGCGACATTCACTCTTTGTGCCATCATTTAAATAAATGTCAGAATTGTTGCGACATTCACTCTTTGTGCCATCATTTAAATATAAATTTAATTTTATTATTGAATACAAGTTTATTAATACAGGTTGTACCTCTCTAGTCCGGCAACCTCGGGACCTGACCGGTGCCGTACCATGGAAATTGCCGGACCATGGAAATTCACCCTTTTGTGCTTATGCTTGGAAGCACTAGCACCACTTTCTCTGCATCATGGTCTCTTTGAAGACATATTGAAGGGTTAAATGTCGTATAGTAACTTCTCAAATTTCGCGAGTTTTTAATTCTTAACGTATTTTATTGGAACAAAAAAATAAATGAATAAACAATTTGGACAGCGGAAACTTGAATTTCAACGGGTTTGAACGGCCCACTAACTTGCAGACGACGTGCATAATCATGTAAACAGCGTCATTTCTCTTCTGTACAAAAGATTCATTATTGTTTATTACTGAATGTCTTTTTTATTTAATTAATGTTTGTGTGCAAAATGAGCAATACAATTCATTAATAATACGTAGAATATTAAAACACACGAGGAAATGACACAGCATTGTTTTCGTTGATTACAAAGCCAGTGACTGACTAGTTCTACATATAAAACTGAAGAAAATAAGACCTTGGTTGTAGCTGTAGTAAAATTAATATGGTTGTTTTAAGTAATGTTATTTAATGTTAATAAATGGAACAATAGAAGTAGCTAACGATAATGGTAAAGAAAAAAGAGAGATCGCGTATGTAAGTGCGCATGCGCACACGTGAAAACATATCGTCATTACTTTACATAAGAATATGAAAGCAACACTTATTTACTGTTCATATATATTTTAATTAATGTTTCTGAATTTGTTTTTATTGAATTAATGTACGTGTGTGCAAAATTAACAATACAATTTATTAATAATACGTGGAATATTAGAGGAGACGAGACGGCTGCCGGCATTGTTTATGTTAAAGCTTACGAAATCAGTGACTGATTGGTTCTACATATAAAACTGAAGAAAATAAGACCATGATTTTAGCTGTAGTAAAATTAATGTAAAAAAAATAATATGGTTGTTTGAAGTACCTGTAATGTTATTTAATGTTAATAAATGGAACAATATACTGTAAGTAGCTAACCATTAATGGTAAAAAAAAAAGTGAGACTGCGCGTATGTAAGTGTGCATATGTGAAAACATATCGTCATTACTCTACATAAGAATATGAAAGCAACACTTATTTACTGCTCATATATATTGAAGGGTTAAATGTTGTACTTTGTACAGTGACCCCTCGTTTAACGAACGCCTCGGTTAACGAAATTTCGGTTAACAAACTGCCTTCCATAAGGATCTTCAATTCGGTTAACGAATTTCTTACGAACCGACCTCAACATGTTTTTGCTTGCACTGACCGGGCAACCAGCTTTAGTATCAGTCCGCCAATACATTAATCGGTTCTAGGACTTAAATTCCTTACTATTTTAGTAAATATCAAGAAGTTTATACTATTCAATAATTTTAAAAGTTTAATATTCAATTTTTTAGTCATTTTAACAATTATTGAACATAATTGAAGGTAAAGTGACTAGTTTAATGCGCGGCATCCAGCCTCTTAACACAGCAAACAGGCGTTAGTCTCTCTCTGTTTTCACTGGAGGTAACATCTTGCTTGAGACTCTCTTCAACTAAATGCTTTTTTCTGTGTTTCCAAGCAAATTATTGGTCATTTTGAAATATATTTTACATATTGACAATATATAATGCAGTGCAGTGTTGATTTAAAGAAAATAATCTTGAATTACACCAAGAGAGCTAAAATTTTATGGGTGAAATGGTGCCATGGGGTGACTTCACTTCCACCCCAATGCCTTCTCAGCCTTCTCCTCCACCCCCATTCTAAATCCCATCATCATCATCCAGGAGCCTTCTACATACACACCTCAAAGTAAGTGAACTTTTCTACCATTTTTGTTGAATTTAGGAAATTTTCGGTGAGCTGGAACCAATTACCCAAAAACCCATTGAAACGATGGTTTCGGTTAACGAACGACCTTCTGGAATGGATTGAGTTCGTTAACCGAGGGGTCACTGTATAGGCAAGCAGAGAGAGCGAGAGAGAGAGCAGCCGAACTGCCGGATGTAAACAAACCTTAATTTCCCGCGGCTGTTTTTTTTTTTTTTTTAAGGGGATTAGCCCACCCGGGCATAGGTCACTGACCCACATTGGGGCCTGAGGGGCAAAAATTGAATAGTCCTGTAATAATAATTCAGATAAGTTAAAAAAAAAAGAGCTGCCTATCTACCTATTGGACAAACTAAAATCGTACCGGACCACGGGAGTTTCCGGACCACAGAATGCCAGACTAGAGAGGTACAACCTGTACAGTACAGGATATTGGTACAGGGTTAAAATTTTCTGTGATTATTAATTTGTAATGTATAACATTCATTGGCTTTACTGTACAGGTATATACTGTATACTGTAAAATCATTTTTTATGTATATTAACCCAGTATTGTATGTTATTCCCTATCTTATGACTGAGATACAGTGTTAGGAAGATAAAAAATGTATTGTAATTTATTATACTGTATTTTTGATAGATTGGAGGACCATGGGAACAAGATGGCATTGATGGGGGAGTTTGTGGTGGAATGTTAGGGTGCTGGCCACTAGACCATGCCCTCACTGTGCTCTCTACTATACTCAACCCAGTTAAAGCCAGGGAAGATTTTCTTCATCATCTTAAAGAAACTGCATTGCCTAGTCAAGTTGATGAAGATAAGAACCTTAGTGAAGATAAAAATGATAATGTCTGGGTGGTGGTTGACAGTTCTGGGGAGGACGAGGAAGACCCTGCTCAGCTGTGGGCCCGCTTCAATGAAAATGATGTTGTTCAGGTAGATAATCATTGAAGTTGATGAAAAGTGTTTTACACATGTCTGTACTTTCTTATCCATACCATCATTCCCATTAGTATCAGGTGGATAAATTGCATTTATCATATGTTGAGCAGTTGTGCCTTTGGGACCCACTTTCACTTTTTCACCTAAATTAATTTAGTGTAACAGTGAACATGAGAACTTCTGCAGTCACAAATAAACCAGAGAGATGTATCTATTAATTTTCATTTGTTAATGACTGGTTTATTTACTAATCTAAAAAATTTACGTATATTGAACATCAGTCACTAGGATATATATTTTTTTTTCTCCTTTTTATGTTTGTGACAATTGAAAATTTATTTTTCATTCATTTTTCCAAGTGTGCAAAGTGTTCTCACTGTACTGTAGTATAGTATCTCTAATCAGCCTTAACACCTGAAATCATTGACCCTCAAGGATTTATTTATTAAGTACAGTAGGCAAATCAATTCTGGTCAGTTAACCTCACTTCCACAAGCCTTTAACCTTCAGCATTACTGTGTGAATCCTCCCCAATCTATCAACCACTGCAGTGTTTGTGACTTTTCATAGCAACACTTTTCTCCTTCTGCCTCTCCTCTCTAATAATTTCTTTGCCACTCATGAATTACTTGTTTTCCTTCATTCTTTTTCTTTCCTTTGCTTTTAATATTCAGTGTTGTGCGGAATACTTTTATCTACTGCCTTACTTTGACCACTTGTAAAAAAAATAGCTTAGTTTAGTACCCACACAGATGTACTTCTACACACAAATTTTGTGGCTTTCTGTGTATGAAGCATCATGTTTTATCTGATGTACTTCATATTCTCCAGATGATTAGTTTTGTTGATGTTTTACACTGCTTTCCAGTTATGATTTAGATTTCAAATTAATATTTAAAGGTTCCTGGTTAAAGAAAGAATTCATAATTTTTGCATCTTACAGCATCTTTCACTCTTATATAATGGGCTTTCAGATCTTAAACCAAGTGCCCTTCAAAGAAATCTTCCAGCACATATTATTGATCAAGGAAGAGGATGGATCACTCAACTATGATGTGTCTTGCACAAGTCACCAGGGCTTTATGAAGCTGTTTGCATTTGCTACTCATCTTTTACAGCTTTTTCGTACAGGACTGGCAACATATTCTCAGGTTAGTCTAATAATTAGTTGGCAGATTATTGCAACCCTTGGATGGTAATACTAATATTTATATCTATTAAACCAGTGAAGGAAAATTTCCATAATTCCCCTCAAAAATGGAAAAGCTGCACCGGTCCAATTGTGTGGCCACTAAAACCCCAGACTTGACTAAGTGGGGCGGGCGGGTCATGAAGGACATGGTTTATACTATGTACCCACAGTCCATGAATTGTTACAAGATTGCATTACTAATGCTGCA
>NW_024750775.1:0-5121 GCF_018991925.1 Homarus americanus
CCCCCCCTCCACATACCACCTCTCCCTCCCTCCACATACCACCCATCCCTCCCTCCACATACCACCTCTTCCTCCCTCCCTCCACATACCACCTCTCCCTCCCTCCACATACCACCTCTCCCTCCCTCCACATACCACCTCTCCCTCCCTCGCTCGTGGAAGTAGATTATCGACTTCTTGGGAGGTATTAACATAATTCCAAAGTAGATTATCATAGAAATCGTGAAATTTGTATCACAGAAAATGAGAAATATCTACTTTCCGGGAAAGTTGGTTATCTACTTTCCCGAAAAGTAGATTTTTTTTCTACTTTTCGGGAAAGTAGATTATCGACTTTTCTGGGAAGTAAATTATCGACTTTTTGGGAAATATTACCTAGTTTTGCGAAGTAGATTATCATAGAAAACGGGAAATTTGTATCATAGAAAATGAGAAATATCTACTTACCGGGAAAGTAGATTATCGACTTTTCTGGGAAGTAAATTATCGACTTTTGGGAAAATATTACCTAATTTTGCGAAGTAGATTATCATAGAAAACGGGAAATTTGTATCATAGAAAATGGGAAATATCTACTTTCCGGGAAAGTTGGTTATCTACTTTCCCGAAAAGTAGATTTTTTTTCTGCTTTTCGGGAAAGTAGATTATCGACTTTTCTGGGAAGTAAATTATCGACTTTTGGGGAAATATTACCTAATTTTGCGAAGTAGATTATCATAGAAAACGGGAAGTTTGTATCATAGAAAATGGGAAATATCTACTTTCCGGGAAAGTTGGTTATCTACTTTCCCGAAAAGTAGATTTTTTTCTACTTTTCGGGAAAGTAGATTATCGACTTTTCTGGGAAGTAGATTATCGACTTTTTGGGAAATATTACCTAATTTCGCGAAGTAGATTATCATGGAAAACGGGAAATTTGTATCATAGAAAATGGGAAATATCTACTTTCCGGGAAAGTTGGTTATCTACTTTCCCGAAAAGTAGATTTTTTTCTACTTTTCTGGAAAGTAGATTATCGACTTTTCTGGGAAGTAAATTATCGACTTTTGGGGAAATATTACCTAATTTTACGCGAGAAGTAGATTATCATAGAAACGGGAAATTTATCATAGAAAATGGGAAATATCTACTTTCAGGAAAGTTGGTTATCTACTTTCCCGAAAAGTGGGCCCTCTTTTCGGGAAAGTAGATTATCGACTTTTTGGGGAAGTAGATGATCGACTTTTGGGGAAATATTCCCTAATTTTGCGAAGTAGATTATCATAGAAAACAGGAAATTTGTATCACAGAAAATGGGAAATATCTACTTTCCGGGAAAGTTGGTTATCTACTTTCCCGAAAAGTAGATAATCTTATCTACTTTTCAGGAAAGTAGATTATCGACTTTTCGGGGAAGTAGGTTATCGACTTTTGGGAAATATTACCTAATTTTGCGAAGTAGATTATCATAGAAAACGGGAAATTTGTATCATAGAAAATGGGGAAATATCTACTTTCGGGAAAGTTGGTTATCTACTTTCTAAAAGTAGATTTTCTACTTTTGGAAAGTAGATATCGACTTTTCTGGAAGTAAATTATCGACTTTTGAGAAATATTACCTGAATTTTGCGAAGTAGATTATCATAGAAAACGGGAAATTTGTATCATAGAAAATGGGAAATATCTACTTTCCGGGAAAGTTGGTTATCTACTTTCCCGAAAAGTAGATTTTTTTCTACTTTTCGGGAAAGTAGATTATCGACTTTTCTGGGAAGTAGATTATCGACTTTTTGGGAATATTACCTAATTTTGCGAAGTAGATTATCATGGAAAACGGGAAATTTGTATCATAGAAAATGGGAAATATCTACTTTCCGGGAAAGTTGGTTATCTACTTTTCTGGGAAGTAAATTATCGACTTTTTGAGAAATATTACCTAATTTTGCGAAGGAGATTATCATAGAAAACGGGAAATTTGTATCATAGAAAATGGGAAATATCTACTTTCCGGGAAAGTTGGTTATCTACTTTCCCGAAAAGTAGATTTTTTTTCTACTTTTCGGGAAAGTAGATTATCGACTTTTCTGGGAAGTAGATTATCGACTATTTGGGAAATATTACCTAATTTTGCGAAGTAGATTATCATAGAAAACGGGAAATTTGTATCATAGAAAATGGGAAATATCTACTTTCCGGGAAAGTTGCTTATCTACTTTCCCGAAAAGTAGATTTTTTTTCTACTTTTCGGGAAAGTAGATTATCGACTTTTCTGGGAAGTAGATTATCGACTTTTTGGGAAATATTACCTAATTTTGCGAAGTAGATTATCATAGAAAACGGGAAATTTTTATCATAGAAAATGGGAAATATCTACTTTCCGGGAAAGTTGCTTATCTACTTTCCCGAAAATTAGATTTTTTTTCTACTTTTCGGGAAAGTAGATTATCGACTTTTCTGGGAAGTAAATTATCGACTTTTTGGGAAATATTACCTAGTTTTGCGAAGTAGATTATCATAGAAAACGGGAAATTTGTATCATAGAAAATGGGAAATATCTACTTTCCGGGAAAGTTGGTTATCTACTTTCCCAAAAAGTAGAATTTTTCTACTTTTCGGGAAAGTAGATTATCGACTTTTCTGGGAAGTAAATTATCGACTTTTGGGGAAATATTACCTAATTTTGCGAAGTAGATTATCATAGAAAACGGGAAATTTGTATCATAGAAAATGGGAAATATCTACTTTCCGGGAAAGTTGGTTATCTACTTTCCCGAAAAGTAGATTTTTTTTCTACTTTTCGGGAAAGTAGATTATCGACTTTTCGAGGAAGTAAATTATCGAATTTTAGGGAAATATTACCGAATTTTGCGAAGTAGATTATCATAGAAAACGGGAAATTTGTATCATAGAAAATGGGAAATATCTACTTTCCGGGAAAGTTGGTTATCTACTTTCCCGAAAAGTAGATAGATTTTCTACTTTTCGGGAAAGTAGATTATCGACTTTTCTGGGAAGTAGATTATCGAATTTTGGGGAAATATTACTTAATTTTGCGAAGTAGATTATCATAGAAAACGGGAAATTTGTATCATAGAAAATGGGAAATATCTACTTTCCGGGAAAGTTGGTTATCTACTTTCCCGAAAAGTAGATTTTTTTCTACTTTTCGGGAAAGTAGATTATCGACTTTTCTGGGAAGTAGATTATCGAATTTTGGGGAAATATTACTTAATTTTGCGAAGTAGATTATCATAGAAAACGGAAATTTGGTATCATAGAATGGGAAATATCTACTCTTCCGAAAGTTGGAGTCTACTTCTTCCCAAAAGTAGATTTTTTCATTTTCGCAAAGTAGATTATCGACTTTTCTGGGAAGCAAATTATCGACTTTTAAAATAGATACCTAGTTTTATGTGAAGTAGATTAATACAGAAAAACGGAAATTGAACATAGAAAATGGAAATATTCATTTTCCTGAAAGAGTTATTCATTTTCCTCGAGAAGCAGATTTTTTCATTTACGGGAAAGTAGATTTTCGAGTTTTTGAGCAAGTAGATTATCGACTTTTTGGGAAATATTACCTAATTTTCTGAAGTAGATTATCATTGAAAACGGGAAATTTGTATCATAGAAAATGGGAAATATCTACTTTCCGGGAAAGTTGGTTGTCTACTTTCCCGAAAAGTAGATTTTTTTTCTACTTTTCGGGAAAGTAGATTATCGACTTTCTGGGAAGTAAATTATCGACTTTTGGGGAAATATTACCTAATTTTGTGAAGTAGATTATCATAGAAAACGGGAAATTTGTATCATAGAAAATGGGAAATATCTACTTTCCGGGAAAGTTGGTTATCTACTTTCCCGAAAAGTAGATTTTTTTTCTACTTTTCGGGAAAGTAGATTATCGACTTTTCTGGGAAGTAAATTATCGACTTTTTGAGAAATATTACCTAATTTTGCGAAGTAGATTATCATAGAAAACGGGAAATTTGTATCATAGAAAATGGGAAATATCTGCTTTCCGGGAAAGTTGGTTATCTACTTTCCCGAAAAGTAGATTTTTTTCTACTTTTCGGGAAAGTAGATTATCAACTTTTCTGGGAAGTAGATTATCGTCTTTTTGGGAAATATTACCTAATTTTGCGAAGTAGATTATCATGGAAAACGGGAAATTTGTATCATAGAAAATGGGAAATATCTACTTTCCGGGAAAGTTGGTTATCTACTTTCCCGAAAAGTAGATTTTTTTTCTACTTTTCGGGAAAGTAGATTATCGACTTTTCTGGGAAGTAAATTATCGACTTTTTGAGAAATATTACCTAATTTTGCGAAGTAGATTATCATAGAAAACGGGAAATTTGTATCATAGAAAATGGGAAATATCTACTTTCCGGGAAAGTTGGTTATCTACTTTCCCGAAAAGTAGATTTTTTTCTACTTTTCGGGAAAGTAGATTATCGACTTTTCTGGGAAGTAGATTATCGACTTTGGGGAAATATTACCAATTTTTATAAAGTAGATTATCATAGAAAAACGGAAATTTGTATCATAGAAAATGGAAATATCTATTTTCCCGGAAAGTTGGTTATCTACTTTCCCGAAAAGTAGATTTTTTTCTACTTTTCGGGAAGTAGATTATCGACTTTTCTGGGAAGTAGATTATCGACATTTTGGGAAATATTACCTAATTTTGCGAAGTAGATTATCATAGAAAACGGGAAATTTGTATCATAGAAAATGGAAAATATCTACTTTCCGCGAAAGTTGGTTATCTACTTTCCCGAAATGTAGATTTTTTTCTACTTTTCGGGAAAGCAAATTGTCGACTTTTCTGGGAAGTAAATTATCGACTTTTGGGGAAATATTACCTAATTTTGCGAAGTAGATTATCATAAAAAACGGGAAATTTGTATCATAGAAAATGGGAAATATCTACTTTCCGGGAAAGTTGGTTATCTACTTTCCCGAAAAGTAGATTTTTTCTACTTTTCGGGAAAGTAGATTATTGACTTTTCTGGGAAGTAAATTATCGAATTTTGGGAAAATATTACCTAATTTTGCGAAGTAGATTATCATAGAAAACGGGAAATTTGTGTCATAGAAAATGGGAAATATCTACTTTCCGGGAAAGTTGGTTATCTA
>NW_024750776.1:5000-9794 GCF_018991925.1 Homarus americanus
GGCCAGCACTAATGACTGTATTATACTCCACTATACTAAGTACGCGTCAGGACTCACCAACACTTTACTACCACTTAAGGAAATGGAATTGGTTCATTGGCTGCGTCGAGGAGGAGGTTGTAAGACACTTAGTGTGTGTGTGTGTGTGTGTGTGTATGTACAGTTGCCTCATCAGTCTTATGTGTGTCAACAATACCTTGAATTCTCCCTTTGTTACCAATGAAACTAGAACACTTCCTGTATTGCAAGTATTTCTCTTACCTGGATCATTAAATGTTACCTGGGTCATTAACTGAGACAAACATCGGACTTTCAACGGGTTAAATGATCCACGGCAATACCTGTCTTTCCTGACCTGACTTATGAATATATTTTCCCTTTTCACTCTTGAGAATATTTTTATATAGTTGGTTTAAGTGAGAAAAATCGTTATTTATAACAGGTAAAATAAACTGGTGTAGTGTAGTGTAGTAGCGTGGTGGTGTGGTATAGTGGGGTTCAGTGTTGTGTAGTGGGGTTCAGTGTTGTGTAGTGTAGTGTGGTGTAGTGTAGTGTAGTGTGGTGTAGTGTAGTGTGGTGTAGTGTAGTGTAGTGTGGTGTAGTTTAGTGTGGTGTAGTGTAGTGTGGTGTAGTGTAGTGTGGTGTAGTGTAGTTTGGTGTAGTGTAGTGTAGTGTGGTGTAGTGTAGTGTGGTGTAGTGTAGTGTGGTGTAGTGTGGTGTAGTGTGGTGTAGTGTGGCGTGGTGTGGTGTAGTGTAGTAGCGTGGTGGTGTGGTATAGTGGGGTTCAGTGTTGTGTAGTGTAGTGTAGTTTGGTGTAGTGTAGTGTAGTGTGGTGTAGTGTAGTGTGGTGTAGTGTAGTATGGTGTAGTGTGGTGTAGTGTAGTGTGGTGTAGTGTAGTGTGGTGTAGTGTAGTGTGGCGTGGTGGTGTGGTATAGATGTAAATTCAGGGTAGTGTAGTGTAGTGTAGTGTGGTGTAGTGTAGTGTAGTGTGGTGTGGTGTGGTGTAGTGTGTGCATGTGATGTGGTATAGTGGGGGTTCAGTGTTGTGTGGTGTAGTGTGAGTGTGGTGTGGTGTGGTGTGGTGTGGTGTAGTGTGGTGTAGTGTAGTGTGGTGTAGTGTGTGGTGTAGTGTGAGTGTGGTGTGGTGTAGTGTGGTGTAGTGTGGTGTAGTGTAGTGTGTGTGGTGGTGTGGTATAGTGGGGTTCAGGGTAGTGTAGTGTAGTGTAGTGTAGTGTGGTGTAGTGTAGTGTAGTGTGGTGTGGTGTGGTGTGGTGTGGTGTAGTGTAGTAGCGTGGTGGTGTAGTGTAGTGGGGTTCAGTGTTGTGTTGTGGAGTGTGGTGTGTTGCATTAAGGTATGATGTTGCAAGATGTGATGTGGCATGGTATGGTATTATGGCATAGTATGGTGTAGTGTAGTGTGGTGTAGTGTAGTAGCGTGGTGGTGTGGTATAGTGGGGTTCAGTGTAGTGTAGTGTAGTGTGGTGTAGTGTAGTGTGGTGGGGTTCAGGAGGCAGTGTAGTATGTGGTGTAGTGTAGTGTGGTGTAGTGTAGTGTGGTGTGGTGTGGTGTAGTGTAGTAGCGTGGTGGTGTGGTATAGTGGGGTTCAGTGTTGTGTAGTGTAGTGTAGTGTGGTGTAGTGTAGTGTGGTGTAGTGTGGTGTAGTGTAGTAGCGTGGCGGTGTGGTATAGTGGGGTTCAGTGTTGTGTAGTGTAGTGTGGTGTAGTGTAGTCGCGTGGTGGTGTGGTATAGTGGGGTTCAGGGTAGTGTAGTGTAGTGTAGTGTAGTGTAGTGTGGTGTGGTGTAGTGTAGTGTGGTGTGGTGTGCTGTAGTGTAGTAGCGTGGTGGTGTGGTATAGTGGGGTTCAGGGTAGTGTAGTGTAGTGTGGTGTAGTGTAGTGTAGTGTGGTGTGGTGTAGTGTAGTAGCGTGGTGGTGTAGTGTAGTGGGGTTCAGTGTTGTGTAGTGTGTTGCAATAAGGTATGATGTGGCAAGGTGTGATGTGGCATGGTATGGTATTATGGCATAGTATGGTGTAGTGTAGGTGAGACGCCCCCCCCTCCCTCCCCCCGCCCCCACACACACCCTCCTGCTGAGCTCAATGGTCGAGGATCGCGTGTCAATACCCTGAGGGAACAACCAGGTGTCCGATTTTACACATCTTGGTTAATTGAACACCTGTTGGCCCGGCAAGACACAAGAGGGGGGTACAACATCACAACAATGGGATCGAACTCTACCCACCAAAACCAATTGTAATCCACACCTCTATGTTCTTAGTAAGTAACATTGTAATTATGATTAAAATCAGTTCTTCTTTAATCATTATTTTTCACTTTTTTCATCTGGGGTTTATTATTTTGTTTCGTGTTTCTGAGGATATATTGTAATTCATATATTTTGCTCTATAATACACGTGATTTTGTTGTTGATTTTTTATTTCTTGATATTATTGTTGTTGTTGTTGTTGTTGTTTTAATGGAATTAGATCGTTAAGCCAATATCGTCTCTACGCAACGACTACTAAATGGTCATGTCAAGGCTTCAGTGTTGATAGGATACGATTTGTGTGTGTGTGTGTGTGTGTGTGTGTGTGTGTGTGTGTGTGTGTGTGTGTGTCAGGTGCTTGGCGAGGTGGGGATATATGCATCGGTTCTTTTTTCTCCCCATCTCTGTTTCCCTATTTTTCCCAAGCTTGTCTTTTTTTATTTATTATTCACCTTTTTTTCTTCTTCTATTTTTTTGTATTTATCATTTTGTCTTATATTTCATCTCCTACTTTATCTTTTCTTTTTTTTTACATTTTCCAGAAATTTTTCCCAATAAAGTCTCCAATTTAATATATAATAATCCTCTTTTTTCCTAGTTTTTACTAACCTAACCAAACCAAACCATAACGTAACATAAACTAAAAATAAACTTAACCATATCTGAATATCCCACCAAACCAAACCAAACCAAACCAAAACCACACCTAAACCAAACCAAACCCACACCTAAACCAAACCAAAACCACACCTAAACCAAACCAAAACCACACCTAAACTAAACCAAAACCACACCTAAACCAAACCAAAACCACACCTAAACCAAACCAAAACCACACCTAAACCAAACCAAACCCCACACACTAAACTAAAAACCAAACCAAACCCACATCTAAACCAAACCAAAACCACACCTAAACTAAACCAAAACCACACCTAAACCAAACCAAACCCACACCTAAACTAAACCAAAACCACACCTAAACCAAACCAAACCCACACCTAAACTAAACCAAAACCACACCTAAACCTAACCTTAAAATTCGTGTTAAAATTCGAGTTCAGAAATTAGTTGTACCCTGAGAGAGTCGCCTTAAAAGATGGGTCCATTAAGCCTTATGAAGATATAGAGACGAACTGCTGGTATCTAACTGAGGGGGGAGAAGGGGGTGTGGAGGAGGGAGGGAAGGAGGGTGGGAGGGAGGGAGAGTGGGATGGAGGGAGGGAGAGTGGGATTGAGGGCTGGGAGGAGAGAAGTATGGAGAAGGGAAGGATGGGGAAGGGGAGGATAGGGTAAAGGGAGGAAGAGGAAAATGGGATGGAGAATGAGAGGATAGGGAGATCGAAGAAGGCAAGGAGAAAGGGAAGGAGAGTGAGATGGGGGGTATGGACAGAGAGAGGGGGGAGGGGGGAGGGGGGAGAGGGGGGTAGGGGGGAATATCGAGAGAAAAAGGAAAGGAAAGAAAAAGAGAGAGACTGGAAAATAGACAGCGAAAAAGAAAGAGAGAAAGAAAGAAAATGAAGAAAGAGAAAATAGACAAAAAGAAAGAAAGAAAATACCAACACTGGAACTATCTTTAACTCGTGTGGTCGGTGGAGGGCCTGGGGGGGGCGGGGGGAGGAGTTCAGAGATCCGGATAAAGGTCTCAAGAGTTTTACTGACGAATCTTTTCTCTCTATAAGGTTGTGGAGGAAGTCCTTTATTCCCCCTTCAGGAGGTGGACGCCCCTCTCCAGACCAGTCTTCTCCTTCCTCCTCCGATTTCTAATTCTTCCTATGCTCTCTCCTCCTCCTCCTCCTCCTCCTCCTCCTCCTTTTTCTTCTTGTACTTTTTCTTCCTTCCCCACTACTAATTCTGGCACCCTACTGTCCCTTCCATCCTCTACTGGCACTGTCCTTTTCATCATCTACTGGCACTGTCCCTTCCATCCTCTACTAGCACTGCCTATTCATCCGTTTCTGGCACTGTCCCATCCTCTACTGGCACTGTTCCTTCTATCCTCTACTGGCACTGTCCCTTCCTTCCCCTTCTCTCTCCAGGTTTTACTGTCTCCCTTCCACTCCTACCAACAGTTCTCCTTTCCTTACACACACACTCTCTCTCTCTCTCTCTCTCTCTCTCTCTCTCCTTCTCCCTCTTTTTTTTCTCTCTCTCGCTCCATCTTTCCTTCCTCTAACCTCTCTCCCTCTTTCCTTGCCCTCACCCTCCTGCTGCTCCACTATTTGATCGGTCTGCATATTTTAACCTTGCCTTAGGGAGAAATAGCATCAACCGTCTAGAAGAATATATTTGGAAATGAAAATACAAACATGACGCAGATTTCTGGTCCGCGAGTACCTACGCGCGCACACACACAGACTATTACTTCCGTGCTATAAGGATATATGTCAAGAGCTTCAGTAAATCACGCTTCAGTTTCAGAATATTTATTACTCACAAGACTTTAACTTCACTTTGGTACAGAACTTGGAAACCTTCATAAACCTTACCTGAACTAACCTAACCTAACCCAACCCAACCCAACCCAACC
>NW_024750777.1:0-19505 GCF_018991925.1 Homarus americanus
TAGCCCAATAAAGCACGCGGACTTCTTCATATAATCAACACCTCACCCCCACCAGGATTTGAACTCACGATCTTATAATTGTGACCGGGGAATGCTACCTCTGGGCCACTAGGACAATAAAAGCAGCCCTAGACTCTGCTATATTTCACACAAAGCCTTTTCAACGAGCTTATGGCGCTGTGAACCACTATAGGGGACCACCCGTGCCGCTTAGGTGATCAGAGCAACGTTTTACCAAATCTGGCTTCGAAATACGAGGATCCATATATATTTCATTAGCCCAATAAGGCACGCGGACTTCTATAATCCGCCTCACCCCACCAGGATTTGAACCCACGATCTTATAATTGTGACCGGGAACGCTACACTCCTGGGCAACCAGGACAATAAAAACAGTCCTGGAGCTCTCTTATATTTCACACAAAGCCTGTTCAACGACCTTATGGCGCCATGAACCTCTAATGGGGACCACGCGTGCCGCTTAGGTGATGAGAGCAACGTTTTACCAAATGCGGCTTCAAAACACGAGGATCAATATATATTTCATAATCCCAATAAACCACTCGGACTTCTACATATAATCAAGACCTCACCCAACAGGGATTCAAACCCACGATCTTATAATTGTGACCGGGGAACGCTACCTCTGGGCCACCAGGACAATAAATGCAGTCCTAAACTCTGCTATATTTCACACAAAACCTGTTCAACGAGCTTATGGCGCTGTGAACCACTATAGGAGACCACCCGTGCCGCGTAGGTGATCAGAGCAACGTTTTACCAAATGCGGCTTCGCAACACGAGGATCCATATATATTTCATTAGCCCAATAAAGCACACGGACTTCTACATATAATCAACACCTCACCCCACCAGGATTTGAACCCAAGATCTTATAAGTGTGACCGGGGAAAGCTACCTCTGGGCCACCAGGACAATAAAAGCAGTCCTAGACTCTGGTATATTTCACACAAAGCCTGTTCAACGAGCTTATGGCGCCGTGAACCTCAAATGCGGACCACCCGTGCCGCTTAGGTGATCAGAGCAACGTTTTACCAAATCCGGCTTCGAAACACGAGGATCAATATATATTTCATAAGCCCAATAAAGCACTCGGACTTCTACATATAATCAACACCTCACCCAACCAGGATTGAAACCCACGATCTTATAATTGTGACCGGGGAACGCTACCTCTGGGCCACCAGGACAATAACAGCAGTCCTAAACTCTGCTATATTTCACACAAAGCCTGTTCAACGAGCTTATGGCGCTGTGAGCCACTATAGGAGACCACCCGTGCCACGTAGGTGATCAGAGCAACGTTTTACCAAATGCGGCTTCGAAACACGAGTATCCATATATATTTCATTAGCCCAATAAAGCACACGGACTTCTACATATAATCAACACCTCACCCCACCAGGATTTGAACCCACGACCTTATAATTGTGACCGGGGAACGCTACCTCTTGGCAACCAGGACAATAAAAGCAGTCCTAGACTCTACTATATTTCACACAAAGCCTGTTCAACGACCTTATGGCGCCATGAACCTCTAATGGGGACAACCCGTGCCGCTTAGGTGATCAGAGTAACGTTTTTCCAAATCCGGCTTCGACACACGTGGATCCATATATATTTCATTAGCCCAATAAAGCACGCGGACTTCTACATATAATCAACATCTCACCCCACCAGGATTTGAACCCACGATCTTATAATTGTGACCGTGGAATGCTACCTCTGGGACACTAGGACAATAAAAGCAGTCCTAGACTCTGCTATATTTCACACAAAGCCTGTTCAACGAGCTTATGGCGACGTGAACCTCTAATGGGGATGACCCATGCCTCTTAGGTGATCAGAGCAACGTTTTACTAAATGCGGCTTCGAAACTCGAGGATCCATATATATTTTATTAGCCCAATAAAGCACACGGACTTCTACATATAATCAACACCTCACCCCACCAGGATTTGAACCCACTATCTTATATTTGTGACCGGGGGACGCTACCTCTGGGCCACCAGGACAATAAAAGCATTCCTAGACTCTGCTATATTTCACACAAAGCCTGTTCAACGGGCTTATGGCACCGTGAACCTCTAATGGGGACCACCCGTGCTGCTTAGGTGATCAGAGCAACGTTTTAACAAATGAGGCGTCGAAACAAGGAGGATCCATATATATTTCATTAGCCCAATAAAGCACGCGGACTTCTACATATAATCAACACCTCACCCCACCAGGATTTGAACCCACGATCTAATAATTGTGACCGGGGAAAGCTACCTCTGGGCCACCAGGACAATAAAAGCAGTCCTAGTCTCTGGTATATTTCACACAAAGCCTGTTCAACGAGCTTATGGCGCCGTGAACCTCCTGTCACGGACCACCGGTTGCAGCAGGTGATCAGAGCAACGTTTTACCAAATACGGCTTCTAAACACGAGGATTCAAATATATTTCATTAGCCCAATAAAGCACTCGGACTTCTACATATAATCAACACCTCACCCCTCCAGGATTCAAACCCACAATCTTATAATTGTGATCGGGGTATGCTACCTCTGGGCCACCAGGACAATAAAAGCAGTCCTAGACTCTACTATATTTCACACAAAGCCTGTTCAACGAGCTTATGGCGCTGTGAACCACTATAAGGGAGATACGTGCCGCTTAGGTGATCAAACCTTTTTACCGTCTGCGGCTTCGAAATACGAGGATCCATATATATTTCATTAGCCCAATAAAGCACGCGGACTTCTACATATAATCAACACCTCACCCCACCAGGATTTAAACCAACGATCTTATAATTGTGACCTGGGAACGCTACCTCTGGGCAACCAGGACAATAAAAGCAGTCCTAGACTCTACTATATTTCACACAAAGCCTGTTCAACGACCTTATGGCGCGATGAACCTCTAATGGGGACCACCCGTTCCGCTTAGGTGATGAGAGCAACGTTTTACCAAATGCGGCTTCAAAACACGAGGATCAATATATATATTTCATAAGCCCAATAAAGCACTCGGACTTCTACATATAATCAACACCTCACCCAACCAGGATTCAAACCCACGATCTTATAATTGTGACCGGGGAAAGCTACCTCTGGGCCACCAGGACAATAAAAGCAGTCCTAGACTCTGGTATATTTCACACAAAGCCTGTTCAACGAGCTTATGGAGCCGTGAACCTCTAATGCTGACCACCCGTGCCGCTTAGGTGATCAGAGCAACGTTTTACCAAATCCGGCTCGAAACACGAGGATCCATATATATTTCATTAGCCCAATAAAGCACACGGACTTCTACATATAATCAACACCTCACCCCACCAGGATTTGAACCCACGATCTTATAATTGTGACCGGGGAACGCTACCTCTTGGCAACCAGGACAATAAAAGCAGTCCTAGACTCTACTATATTTCACACAAAGCCTGTTCAACGATCTTATAGCGCCATGAACCTCTGATGGGGACCACCCGTGCCGCTTAGGTGATAAGAGCAACGTTTTCCAAATTCCGGTTTGGAAACACGAGGATCCATATATATTTCATTAGCCCAATAAAGCACCCTGACTTCTACATATAATCAACACCTCACCCCACCAGGATTTGAAACCACGATCTTATAATTGTGACCGGGGAACGCTACCTCTTGGCAACCAGGACAATAAAAGCAGTCCTAGACACTACTATATTTCACACAAAGCCTGTTCAACGATCTTATAGCGCCATGAACCTCTGATGGGGACCACCCGTGCCGCTTAGGTGATAAGAGCAACGTTTTCCAAAATCCGGTTTGGAAACACGAGGATCCATATATATTTCATTAGCCCAATAAAGTACCCGGACTTCTACATATAATCAACACCTCACCCCACCAGGATTCAGACCCACGATCTTATAATTGTGACCGAGGTATGCTACCTCTGGGCCACCAGGACAATAAAAGCAGTCCTAGACTCTACTATATTTCACACAAACCCTGTTCAACGACCTTATGGCGCCATGAACCTCTAATAGGGACCACCCGTCCCGCTTAGGTGATCAGAGCAACGTTTTACCAAATCCGGCTCGAAACACGTGGATCCATATATATTTCATTAGCCCAATAAAGTACCCAGACTTCTACATATAATCAACACCTCACCCCACCAGGATTTGAAACCACGATCTTATAATTGTCACCGGGGAACGCTACCTCCTGGCAACCAGGACAATAAAAGCAGTCCTAGACTCTACTATATTTCACACAAAGCCTGTTCAACGACCTTATGGCGCCATTAACCTCTAATGGGGACCACCCGTGCCGCTTAGGTGATCAGAGTAACGTTTAACCAAATGCGGCTTTGAAACCCGAGGATCCATATATATTTCATTAGCCCAATAAAGCACGCAGACTTCTGCATATAAACAACGCCTCACCCCACCAGGATTTAAACCCACGATCTTTTAATTGTGAAAGGGGAACGCTACCTCTGGGCCACCAGGAAAATAATAGCAGTCCTAGACTATGCTATATTTCACACAAACCCTGTTCAACGAGCTTATGGCGCCGTGAACCTCTAATGGGGACCACCCGTGCCGCTTAGGTGATCAGAGCAACGTTTTACCAAATGCGGCTTCAAAACACGAGGGTCCATATATATTTCATTAGCCCAATAAAGCACGCGGACTTCTACATATAATCAACACCTCACCCCACAAAGGTTTCAAACCCACGATCTTATAATTGTGACCGGGGTATGCTACCTCTGGGCCACCAGGACAATAAAAGAAGTCCGAGACTCTACTATATTTCACACAAAGCCTGTTCAACGACCTTATGGCGCCATGAACCTCTAATGGGGACCACCCGTCCCGCTTAGGTGATCAGAGTAACGTTTTACCAAATCCGGCTCGAAACACGTGGATCCATATATATTTCATTAGCCCAATACAGCACGCGGACTTCTACATAAAATCAACACCACACCCCACCAGGATTCAATCCCAAAATCTTATAATTGTGATTAGGGAATGCTACCTGTGGACCACCAGGACACTAAAAGCAGTCCTAGACTCTACTATATTTCACACGAAGCCTGTTTAACGACCTTATGGCGCCATTAACCTCTAATGGGGACCATCTGTGCCGCTTAGGTGATAAGAGCAACTTTTACCAAATCCGGCTTGGAAACACGAGGATCCATATATATTTCATTAGCCCAATAATGCATGCGGACTTCTACATATAATCAACACCTCACCCCACCAGGATTTGAACCCACGATCTTATAATTGTGACTGGGGAACGTTACCTCTGGGCAACCAGGACAATAAAAGCAGTCTTAGACTCTACCATATTTCACACAAAGCCTGTTCAACGACCTTATGGCGCCATGAACCTTTAATGGGGACCACCCGTGCCGCTTAGGTGATCAGAGCAACGTTTTACCAAATCCGGCTTCGAAAAACGAGGATCCATATATATTTCATTAGCCCAAAAATGCATGCAGACTTCTACATATAATCAACACCTCACCCCAACAGGATTTGAACCCACTATCTTATAATTGTGAACTGGGGACGCTACCTCTGGGCCACCAGGACAATAAAACCATTCCTAGACTCTGCTATATTTCACACAAAGCCTGTCCAACGACCTTATGGCGCCGTGAACCTCTAATGGTGACCACCCGTGCCGCTTAGGTAATCAGAGCAACGTTTTACTAAATCCGGCTTCGAAACACGAGGATCCATATATATTTCATTAGCCCAATAAAGCATGCGGACTTCTACATATAATCAACACCTCACCCCACCAGGATTCAAACCCACGACCTTATAATTGTGACCGGGATATGCTATCTCTGGGCCACCAGGACAATAAAAGCAGTCCTAGACTCTACTATATTTCACACAAAGCCTGTTCAACGACCTTATGGCGCCATGAACCTCTAGTGGGGACCACCCGTGCCGCTTAGGTGATCAGAGCAACGTTTTACCAAATCCGGCTTGGAAACACGAGGCTCCGTATATATTTTATTAGCCCAATAAAGCACTCGGACTTCTACATATAATCAACACCTCACCCCACCAGGATTTGAACACACGATCTTATAATTGTGACCGGGGAACGCTACCTCTGGGCAACCAGGACAATAAAAGCAGTCCTAGACTCTGCTATATTTCACACAAAGCGTGTTCAACGAGCTTATGGCACTGTGAACCTCTAATGGGGACCACCCGTGCCGCTTAGGTGATCAGAGCACCGTTTTTCCAAATGCGGCGTCGAAACAAGGAGGATTCATAAATATTTCATTAGCCCAATAAAGCACGCGGACTTCTACATATAATCAACACCTCACCCCACCAGGATTTGAACCCACGATCTTATAATTGTGACCGGGGAACGCTACCTCTGGGCCACCAGGACAATAAAAGCAGTCCTAGACTCTGCTATATTTCACACAAAGCCTGTTCAGCGAGTTTATGGCGCCGTGAACCTCTAATGGGGACCACCCGTGCCGCTGAGGTGATCAGAGCAACGTTTTACCAAATCCGGTTTCGAAACACGAGGATCCATATATCTTTCATTAGCCCAATAAAGCATGCGGACTTCTACATATAATCAACACCTCACCCCACCAGGATTCAAACCCACGATCTTATAATTGTGACCAGGGTATGCTACCTCTGGGCCACCAGGACAATAAAAGCAGTCCTAGACTCTACTATATTTCACACAAAGCCTGTTCAACGAGCTTATGGCGCTGTGTACAACTATAGGGGACCACCCGTGCTGCTTAGGTGATCAGAGCAACGTTTTACCAAATGGGGCTTCGAAACATGAGGATCCATATATATTTCATTAGCCCAATAAAGCACGCGGACTTCTTCATATAATCAACACCTCACCCCACCAGGGTTCGAACCCACGATCTTCTAATTGTGACCGGGGAACGCTACCTCTGGGCCACTAGGACAATAAAAGCAGTCCTAGACTCTGCTATATTTCACACAAAGCCTGTTCAACGAGCTTATGGCGCCGTGAACCACTATAGAGGACCACCCGTGCCGCTTAAGTGATCAGAGCAACGTTTTACCAAATCTGGCTTGGAAACTCGAGGATCCATATATATATCATTAGCCCAATAAAGCACGCGGACTTCTACATAAAATCAACACCTCACCCCACCAGGATTCAAACCCAAAATCTTATAATTCTGACCAGGGAATGCTACATGTGGACCACCAGGACACTAAAAGCAGTCCTAGACTCTGTTTTATTTCACAATGCCTGTTCAACGAGCTTATTGCGCCGTGAACCTCTAATGGGGACAACACGTGCCGCTTGGGGACCAGAGCAACGTTTTACCAAATCCGGCTACGAAACACGAGGATCCAAATATATTTCTTTAGCCCAATAAAGCATGCGGACTTCTACATAAAATCAACACCTCAACCCACCAGGATTCAAAACCAAAATCTTATAATTGTGACCAGGGAATGCTACCTGTGGACCACCAGGTCACTAAAAGCCGTCCTAGACTGTTATATTTCACACAAAGCCTGTTCAACGAGCTTATGGGGCTGTGAACCACTATATGGGACCACCCGTGCCCCTTAGGTGATCAGAGCAAAGTTTTACCAAATGCGGCTTCAAAACACGAGGATCCATATATTTTTCATTAGCCCAATAAAGCACGCGGACTTCTACATATAATCAACACCTCACCCCACCAGGATTTGAACCCACGATCTTATAATTGTGACCAGGGAACGCTACCTCTGGGCAACCAGGACAATAAAAGCAGTCCTAGACGCTACTATATTTCACACAAAGCCTGTTCAACGACCTCATGGCGCCATGAACCTCTAATGGGGACCACCCGTGCCGCTTAGGTGATCAGAGCAACGTTTTACCAAATACGGCTTGGAAACACGCGGATACATATATATTTCATTAGCCCAATAAAGCACTCGGACTTCTACATATAATCAACACCTCACCCCACCAGGATTCAGACTCACGATCTTATAATTGTGACCGGGGAATGCTACCTCTGGGCCACCAGGACAATAAAAGCAGTCCTAGACTCTACTATATTTCACAAAAAGCCTGTTCAACGACCTTATGGCGCTATGAACCTCTAATGGGGACCACCCGTGCCGCTTAGGTGATCAGAGTAACGTTTAACCAAATGCGGCTACGAAACACGAGGATCCAAATATATTTCTTTAGCCCAATACCGTACGCAGACTTCTACATAAAATCAACACCTCACCCCACCAGGATTCAAACCCAAAATCTTATAATTGTGACCAGGGAATGCTACCTGTGGACCACCAGGACACTAAAAGCAGTCCTAGACTCAGTTATATTTCACGCAAAGCCTGTTCAACGAGCTTATGGCGCCGTGAACCTCTTCTGGGGACCACCAGTGCCACTTAGGTGTTCAGAGCAGCGTTTTACCAAATCCGGCTTCGAAACACGAGTATCCATATATATATCATTAGCCCAATAAAGCACGCAAACTTCTACATATAATCAACACCGCACCCCACCAGGATTCAAACCCACGATCTTATAATTGTGACCGGGGAACGCTACCTCTGGGCCACCAGGAGACTAAAAGCAGTCCTAAACTCTGTTATATTTCACACAAAGCCTGTTCAACGAGCTTATGGCGCCGTGAACTTCTACTGGGGACCACCAGTGCCATTTAGGTGATAAGAGCAAGGTTATACCAACTCAAGCTTGGAAACACGAGGATCCATATATATTTCATTAGCCCAATAAAGCACGCGGACTTCTACATAAAATCAACACCTCACCCCACCAGGATTCAATCCCAAAATCTTATAATTGTGACTAGGGAATGCTACCTGTGGACCACCAGGACACTAAAAGCAGTCCTAGACTCTGTATTATTTCACATCAAAGCCTGTTCAACGAGCTAATGGCGCCGTGAACCTCTAATGGGGACCACACGTGCCGCTTGGTGACCAGAGCAACGTTTTACCAAATCCGGCTACGAAACACTAGGATCCAAATACATTTATTTAGCCCAATAAAGCACGCGGACTTCTACATAAAATCACCACCTCACCCCACTAGGATTCAAACCCAAAATCTTATAATTGTGACCAGGGAATGCTACCTGTGGACCACCAGGACACTAAAAGCAGTCCTAGACTCTTTTATATTTCACACAAAGCCTGTTCAACGAGCTTATGGCGCCGTGAACCTCTAATGAGGACCACCAGTGCCGCTTAGGTGTTCAGAGTAACGTTTTACTAAATCCGGCTTCGAAACACGAGGATCCATATCTATTTCATTAGCCCAATAGAGCACGCACATTTCTACATATAATCACCACCTCACCCCACCAGGATTCGAACCAACGATCTTATAATTGTGACCGGGGAACGCTACCTCTGGGCCACCAGGACACTAAAAGCAGTCCTGAACTCTGTTATATTTCACAAAAAGCCTGTTCAATGAGCTTATGGTGCCGTGAACCTCTAATGGGGACCACCCGTGCCGCTTAGGTGATCAGAGCAACGTTTTACCAAATTCGGCTTCGAAAAGCGAGTATCCATATATATTTCATTAGCCCAATAAAGCATGCAGATTTCTACATATAATCAACACCTCACCTCACCAGGAGTCAAACCCAAAATCTTATAATTGTGACCAGGGAATGCTACCTGTGGACCACCATGACACTAAAAGCAGTCCTAGACTCTACTATATTTCACGCAAAGCCTGTTCAACTAGCTTATGGCGCCGTGAACCTCTACTGGGGACCACCAGTGCCGCTTAGGTGATAAGAGCAACGTTTTACCAAATCCGGCTTCGAAACACGAGGATCCATATATATTTCATTAGCCCAATAAATCACGCGGACTTCTACATATAATCAACACTTCACCCAGGATTCGAACCCACGATCTTCTAATTGTGACCGGGGAACGCAACCTCTGGGCCACCAGGACAATAAAAGCAGTCCTAGACTCTGCTATATTTCACACAAAGCCTGTTCAACGAGCTTATGATGCTGTGAACCTCTAATGGGGACCATCTGTGCCGCTTAGGTGATTAGTGCAACGTTTTACCAAATCCGGCTTGGAAACACGAGGATCCATATATATTTCATTAGCCCAATAAAGCACTCGGGCTTCTACATATAATCAACACCTCACCCCACCAGGATTCAAACCCACGATCTTATAATTGTAACCGGGGTATGCTACCTCTGGGCCACCAGGACAATAAAAGCAGTCCTAGACTCTACTATATTTGACAAAGCATGTTCAACGACCTTATGGCGCCATGAACCTCTAATGGGGACCATCCAATCACGGACTTCTACATATAATCAACACTTCACCCCACCAGGATTCGAACCCACGATCTTCTAATTGTGACCGGGGAACGCAACCTCTGGGCCACCAGGACAATAAAAGCAGTCCTAGACTCTGCTATATTTCACACAAAGCCTGTTCAACGAGCTTATGACGCTGTGAACCTCTAATGGGGACCATCTGTGCCGCTTAGGTGATCAGAGCAACGTTTTACCAAATCCGGCTTCGAAACACGAGGATCCATATATATTTAATGAGCCCAATAAAGCATGTGTACTTCTACATATAATCAACACCTCACCCCACCAGGATTCGAACCCACGATTTTATAATTGTGACCGAGGAACGCTACCTATGGGCTACCAGGACACTATAAGCAGTCCTAGACTCTGTTATAATTCACACAAAGCCTGTCCAATTAGCTTATGGCACCGTGAACCACTATAGGGGACCACCCGTGCCGCTTAGGTGATAAGAGCAACGTTTTACCAAATCCGGCTTGGAAACGCCAGGATCCATATATATTTCATTAGCTCAATAAAGCACGCGGACTTCTACATATAATCAACACCTCACCCCACCAGGATTTGAACCCACGACCTTATAATTGTGACCGGGGAACACTACCTCTGGGCAACCAGGACAATAAAAGCAGTCCTAGACTCTACTATATTTCACACAAACCCTGTTCAACAACCTTATGGCGCCATGAACCTCTAATGGGGACCACCCGTGCCACTTAGGTGATCACAGCAACGTTTTACCAAATCCGGCTTGGAAACACGAGGATCCATATATATTTCATTAACCCAATAAAGCACTCGGACTTCTACATATAATCAACACCTCACCCCACCAGGATTCAGACTCACGATCTTATAACTGTGACCGGGGAACACTACCTCTGGGCAACCAGGACAATAAATGCAGTGCTAGACTCTACTATATTTCACACAAAGCCTGTTCAACGACCTTATGGTGCCATGAACCTCTTATGGGGACCAACCGTGCCGCTTAGGTGATAAGAGCAACGTTTTACCAAATCCGGCTTGGAAACACGAGGATCCATATATATTTCATTAGCCCAATAAAGCACGCGGACTTCTACATATAATCAACACCTCACCCCACCAGGATTTGAACCCACGATCTTATAATTGTGACCGGGGAACGCTACCTCTGGGCCACTTGGACAATAAAAGCAGTCCTATACTCTGCTACATTTCACACAAAGCCTGTTCAATTAGCATATGGCGACGTGAACCTCTAATGGGGACCACCCGTACCACTTAGGTGATCAGAGCAACGTTTTACCAAATGCGGCTTCGAATCTCGAGGATCCATATATATTTCATTAGCCCAATAAAGCACGCGGACTTCTACATATAATCAACACCTCACCCCACCAGGATGTGAACCCACGATCTTATAATTGTGACCGGGGAACGCTACCTCTGGGCCACCAGGACAATAAAAGCAGTCATAGACTTTGGTATATTTCACACAAAGCCTGTTCAACGAGCTAATGGCGCCGTGAACCTCTAATGGGGACCACACGTGCCGCTTGGTGACCAGAGCAACGTTTTACCAAATCCGGCTACGAAACACTAGGATCCAAATATATTTCTTTAGCCCAATAAAGCAAGCGGACTTCTACATAAAATCACCACCTCACCCCACCAGGATTCAAACCCAAAATCTTATAATTGTGACCGGGGAACGCAAAACTCTGGGCCACCAGGACAAAAAAAGCAGTCCTAGACTCTGCTATATTTCACACAAAGCCTGTTCAACGAGCTTATGGCGCTGTGAACCACTATAGGGGACCACCCGTGCCGCTTAGGTGATCAGAGCAACGTTTTACCAAATGCCGCTTCGAAACACGAGGATCCATATATATTTCATTAGCCCAATAAAGCAACGCGGACTTCTTCATATAATCAACACCTCACCCCACCAGGGTTCGAACCCACGATCTTCTAATTGTGACCGGGGAACCCTACCTCTGGGCCACCAGGAAACTAAAAGCAGTTCTAGACTCTGCTATATTTCACACAAAGCCTGTTCAATGAGCTTATGATGCTGTTAACCTCTAATGGCGACCATCCGTGCCGCTTAGGTGATCAGAGCAACGTTTTACCAAATCCGGCTTCAAAACACGAGGATCCATATATGTTTCATTAGCCAAATAAAGCACGCGGATTCCACATATAATCAACACCTCACCCCACCAGGATTCGAACCCACGATCTTATAATTGTGACGGAGGAACGCTACCTATGGACCACCAGGACACTATAAGCAGTCCTAGACTCTGATATATATCACATAAAGCCTATTCAACGAGCTTATGGCCCCGTGAACCACTATAGGGAACCACCCGTGCCGCTTAGGTGATAAGAGCAACGTTGTACCAAATACGGCTTGGAAACACGAGGATCCATATATATTTCATTAACCCAATAAAGCACTCGGACTTCTACATATAATCAACACCTCACCCCACCAGGATTCAAACCCACGATCTTATAATTGTGACCGGGGTATGCTACCTCTCGGCCACCAGGACAATAAAAGCAGTCCTAGACTCTACTATATTTCACACAAAGCCTGTTCAACGAGCTAATGGCGCCGTGAACCTCTAATGGGGACCACACGTGCCGCTTGGTGACCAGAGCAACGTTTTACCAAATCCGGCTACGAAACACTAGGATCCAAATATATTTCTTTAGCCCACTAAAGCAAGCGGACTTCTACATAAAATCACCACCTCACCCCACCAGGAATCAAACCCAAAATCTTATAATTGTGACCGGGGAACGCTAACTCTGGGCCACCAGGACAAAAAAAGCAGTCCTAGACTCTGCTATATTTCACACAAAGCCTGTTCAACGAGCTTATGGCGCTGTGAACCACTATAGGGGACCACCCGTGCCGCTTAGGTGATCAGAGCAACGTTTTACCAAATGCGGCTTCGAAACACGAGGATCCATATATATTTCATTAGCCTAATAAAGCACGCGGACTTCTTCATATAATCAACACCTCACCCCACCAGGGTTCGAACCCACGATCTTCTAATTGTGACCGGGGAACGCTACCTCTGGGTCACCAGGACACTAAAAGCAGTTCTAGACTCTGCTATATTTCACACAAAGCCTGTTCAATGAGCTTATGACGCTGTGAACCTCTAATGGCGACCATCCGTGCCGCGTAGGTGATCAGAGCAACTTTATACCAAATCCGGCTTCGAAACACGAGGATCCATATATGTTTCATTAGCCAAATAAAGCACGCGGATTCTACATATTATCAACACCTCACCCCACCAGGATTCGAACCCGCGATCTTATAATTGTGACCGAGGAACGCTACCTATGGACCACCAGGACACTATAAGCAGGCCTAGACTCTGATATATATCACATAAAGCCTGTTCAACGACCTTATGGCCCCGTGAACCACTATAGGGGACCACCCGTGCTGCTTAGGTGATAAGAGCAACGTTTTACCAAATACGGCTTGGAAACACGAGGATCCATATATATTTCATTAACCCAATAAAGCACTCGGACTTCTACATATAATCAACACCTCACCCCACCAGGATTCAAACCCACGATCTTATAATTGTGACCGGGGTATGCTACCTCTCGGCCACCAGGACAATAAAAGCAGTCCTAGACTCTACTATATTTCACAAAAAGCCTGTTCAACGACCTTATGGCGCCATGAGCCTCTAATGGGGACCACCCGTGAAGCTTAGGTGATTAGAGCAACGTTTTACCAAATCTGGCTTGGAACTCGAGGATCCATATATATTTCATTAGCCCAATAAAGCACGCGGACTTCTACATAAAATCAACACCTTACCTCACCAGGATTCAAACCCAAAATCTTATAATTGTGACCAAGGAATGCTACCTGTGGACCACCAGGACACTAAAAGCAGTCCTAGACTCTGTTTTATTTCACACAAAGCCTGTTCAACGAGCTTATTGCGCCGTGAACCTCTAATGGGGACCACACGTGCCGCTTGGGGACCAGAGCAACGTTTTACCAAATCCGGCTACGAAACACGAGGATCCAAATATATTTCTTTAGCCCAATAAAGCATGCGGACTTCTACATAAAATCAACACCTCACCCCACCAGGATTCAAACCCAAAATCTTATAATTGTGACCAGGGAATGCTACCTGTGGACCACCAGGACACTAAAAGCAGTCCTAGACTCTGTTTTATTTCACACAAAGCCTGTTCAACGAGCTTATGAGGCTGTGAACCACTATAGGGGACCAACCGTGCCCCTTAGGTGATCAGAGCAACGTTTTACCAAATGGGGCTTCAAAACACGAGGATCCATATATATTTCATTACCCCAATAAAGCACCCAGACTTCTACATATAATCAACACCTCACCCCACCAGGATTTGAACCCACGATCTTATAATTGTGACGGTCGAACGCTACCTCTGGGCAACCAGGACAATAAAAGCAGTCCTAGACTCTACTATATTTCACACAAAACCTGTTCAACGACCTTATGGCGCCATGAACCTCTAATGGGGACATCCCGTGACGCTTAGGTGATCAGAGCAACGTTTTACCAAATCCGGCTTGGAAACACGAGGATCTATATATATTTCATTAGCCCAATAAAGCACTCGGACTTCTACATATAATCAACACCTCAACCCACCAGGATTCAAACCCACGATCTTATAAGTGTGACCGGGGTATGCTACCTCTGGTCACCAGGACAATAAAAGCAGTCCTAGACTCTCCTATATTTCACACAAAGCCTGTTCAACGAGCTTATGACGCTGTCAACCTCTAATGGGGACCATCTGTGCCGCTTAGGTGATCAGAGCAACGTTTTACCAAATCCGGCTTCGAAACACGAGGATCCATATATATTTCATTAGCCCAATAAAGCATGAGGACTTCTACATATAATCAACACCTCACCCCACCAGGATTTGAACCCACGATCTTATAATTGTGACCGGGAAACGCTACCTCTGGACCACCAGGACACTAAAAGCAGTCCTAGACTCTGCCATATTTCACACAAAGCCTGTTGAATGAGCTATGGCGCCGTGAACCTCTAATGGGGACCACCCGTGCCGCTTAGGTGTTCAGAGTAACGTTTTACCAAATCCGGCTTCGAAACACGAGGATCCATATCTATTTTATTAGCCCAATAAAGCACGCACACTTCTACATATAATCAACACCTCACCCCACCAGGATTCGAACCCACGATCTTATAATTGTGACCGGGGAACGCTACCTCTGGGCCACCAGGACACTAAAAGCAGCGCTAGACTCTGTTATATTTCACACAAAGCCTGTTCAATGAGCTTATGGCGCCGTGAACCTCTAATGGGGACCACCCGTGCCGCTTAGGTGATCAGAGCAACGTTTTACCAAATTCGGCTTCGAAACACGAGGATCGATATATTTTTCATTAGCCTAATAAAGCACGCAGATTTCTACATATAATTAACACCTCACCCCACCAGGATTCGAACCCACGATCTTATAATTGTGGCCGAGGAACGCTACCTCTAGGCCACCAGGACACTAAAAGCAGTCGTAGACGCTGTGATATTTCACACAAAGCCTGTTGAACGACGTTATGGCGCCGTGAACCTCTAATGGGGACTACCCCTGCTGCTTAGGTGATCAGAGAAACGTTTAACCAAATGCGGCTTCGAAACCCGAGGATCCATATATATTTCATTAGCCCAATAAAGCACGCAGACATCTACATATAATCAACGCCTCACCCCACCAGGATTTGAAGCCACGATCTTATAATTGTGACTAGGGAATGCTACCTGTGGACCACCAGGGTCACTAAAAGCAGTCCTAAACTCTGTTATATTTCACACAAAGCCTGTTCAACGAGCTTATGGCGCCGTGAACCATTATAGGGGACCACCCGTTCCGCTTACGTGATCAGAGCAACGTTTTACCAAATCCAGCTTGGAAACTCGAGGATCCATATATATTTCATTAGCCCAATAAAGCACGCGGACTTCTACATAAATTCAACACCTCACCCCACCAGGATTCAATCCCAAAATCTCACACCGCTCCTGAACTAAGAAGACCTCTCAACAAGACCTCCTGCTGGACCCGGAACTGTGAAGACCGCCCTCTCCCTTGTGCCATTGTTGGCCATCTTCTCGGACCGAACCACCCACGACTGTCATCGTCCACAACAACTCACGAGCGTTCTCGGTTTATCGAGCATTAGCTTGCCCTCCCCACTGGTGGTGTGAGTGACCCACACTCCAGCTGGAGAGCAGTTATAGTGCGATATTCCAGGCGTGGTTTGAGCTCTTTTCCTTCTACTACTTTTTTTCCTTTTTCGCTCTGGCCTAGGGACCTGCACCCTCAAAAGTGTATTCGTCCTGCGGTCCCCCCTGTAACTGTTCACCTCCCTCCCAGGAGATTGTGAACACGAAAGGGGGTCGGAGCAAACCCCTCCCCAGCCGAGTCTTTCCAGGAAAACCGTGATCGTGCGGGTCCACCTGGAAAGAGGGTAGCAATCCTTATCCTTCCCAAATAGGCACACTTAGCTCACGTCTATAAGTGAGCAGTCACATACACTAGGAAGTAGGCTTCCCCAATCGGGGCTCCGGGAGAGAAGCTCAGGAACCACTCTACGACCACCAGCTAGTGGGGAGTGCTGTAATTCCTCTGCTATTTACTCAACCGGAATAGGTAGGATCTAAAAAAAAAAAAAATAAATAAACCCGGTTATGGAGCGCGTACGCCCTCCTAACCGCGATCCCCGCCTGAACCGCCAACCTGACGACCCGAACCACGACAGGCTTCGCACAGAGAAAGCAGACCAGTTACGCGCCTTCAATGAAGCCCTGAAAAGTAGGAACAGTGCCACCACCTCCAACAACTCCACCACCACTGCTACCGCCACTGAGGACCACTGGACGAAGGTAGAAAACAAAAAACGCCGACGTGCTTTTTCGGGAAACGAATGCCGTCAAGCAGCCCCAAAGGCACCCATCACCACCACCAGCTCTCCTCCAACGACACTGCCAAAATTCCGGATCACGAAAACGGACGCAAAAACAACATATGCCGCCGTCACAGAGATGGAAAAGCTAAATCCACTGGCCAAATTCTCAGTGCGGCCCAACCTAAAGGGGGAGATGATTATTCACCCCAAAGACAAGGACTCCGCCACCACCCTCGACACTTACCTGCAAAACACCACCACCATTGCATCAACAAAGCTGGACCCCGCCCAGAAACTGATGAAGTCGGTAGTCCTCCGGTACCCAAAGGAACTACCTCTCGAACCCCTGGAGAACCACCCAAAGATCCTAAAAGCCGAGAGATGCTCTCCCCTGTCCGACAAGACGGCCACCACGAAACAAGTGCTCATAACGCACTACGGCTCACCCCCCAGCTCCATAGACCTCAAAACCTGGGGGATATACGAAGTGAGGCCCTTCGTCCCAGAGCCCCTGCGGTGCTTCAGATGCCAGAAATACGGGCACCATCAGACAAGGTGCATGTACAAGGAAATCTGCGCAGTCTGCGCACAGAAGCACGGCACACACTCCTGCCTCACCAAGTTGAAAAATGGGGAAAAAATTGCCCCCAAGTGTGCCAACTGCGGGGGCAAACACCACGCCTGGAATCCTGGATGCTCAGAGAGAACAAAGAGGGTCCAGGCAAACCGACCAGCAGCAAGACCGGCCCCCACCGCCTACACACCAGCCCCACCAAGTACCTTCGTGTGGGGAACCCAAAGGCCAAAACAACAAAGACAACCTCCTCAGCCAGTCAACACCCAAAGTGCAGCCCAGTTTCCTGGCCTCACTTCGGCCACACCTCAGCCACCCAAGCAGCAGACAACGACAACCACGAGAAAGGCAAAAGAAGCACACACCAAGGCACCAGAAGGAATGATACACGTATCAGACCAAGCCAAGGTACTGACAACCTTCGCGGAGGGCTTAGCCGGACTACTGGGCCACAAGATCCAACCCACACAGCTCCAAATACTCATGGGGAGCGTCCTCGGGCAAGTCGCCACAGCTCCAGCCAACTCAGTGGAGGAAGCCACGCCGGTCCTCACACGAGTGACAGCCGAGGTACACTCTACACCGAAGAAGGCCACCAGAGAACCCAAGATACCGACAGCTCCCAGAAAGAAACTGGACGTTTCAACTCCCCTGAACCGAACCACGGCCCAGAAGGCAAAAACCACAGAACACGAAGATATGAACCTGATCCAGTTGGAATCGAACTTAGACATCTCCATCGAGGACCACCAGAAGTCCCCGATGAAACAGTGGTGGAAAACATCAGCACCCTGAACATCCTAACATGGAATGCTCAGGGCATCAAAAACAAGAAACACCTCCTACAAGAAGCAGCAGCCAAGGACAAGCTTGACATCATACTGCTACAAGAAACACTTCTACAAGAACACCACTGTTTCAAATTCAGCGGTTACAAAACATACAGGAGGCATTTCACGCAGGCGTCAACAAGAGGATGTATGATCTTGGTCAAGTCAAGCATACCCTCCGCCGATGTCACGCAGCAATTTCCATGTGGGGAAAATATCGAGACACAGGCCGTCAAAGTAACCCTCCAAGAACGGGAATTAACTGTTCACAACATCTACAAGAACCCAAGGGGCTCACTGGAGGTTACTCAATTATTTGCTTCGGCCGCTGACCACGCCACACTCATAGGAGGGGATTTCAACGCACATCATCCCTTCCTAAGCTCGGCAAGCCCCACAAATGAAGACGGCCTACACCTATACACCACCTTCCAAGATACACCCGAGATCTGCCTCCTGAACACCGGAGAGCCCACCCACACTCGGGGAGGAAGGCTAGATCTAACCTTCGTCTCCAGTGCACTACAGCCTTCGGCCTCCTGGCAGATACACCCCACGCTGACCAGCGACCACTTCGCCACCCTAACAACGCTGAAGGTGAACAAACTCCCCACTCCACCCCCCCCCGAGATGGAGATACAATACCCAAAAGGCAGACTGGGGACTCTTTAAGAAACACCTGGCCAAGTGGCGCGAAAAATCACAGCCGGCCGGCGCAGCACCCGTGGATGAGACAACC
>NW_024750778.1:0-11235 GCF_018991925.1 Homarus americanus
GAAGATCTAAGAGTCTATTATTCATCCATTTGGTTGGTTCCGTATCGATCTGAATTTTCTTTTAGGGATGTGTTTATTTTGGGCATTATTGATTGTCGCAATAAATTGTTCATAAGTAGCTGCTAAATTAAATTCGGGGTTATCCCGTCCTAAGTTGACAGTTTCCGGAGGTGTGGGGGGGGATTAATCTTTTGACCATAGGGTCATCCCTTAGGTCTCTCCTTATGCTACCGTAATTAGCATTCCTAAAATCCGGGATCAAGGCCGAATTTTCCTTCTTCCTGCCATCCCATATTATGTTAAAATATATGGCTTTATGATCACTGTTTCCTGGTTCGTCTCCAATCCCAACATCTTTTACTAGATTTTCATTATTACTGAGAACTAAATCGAGGATATTATTTCCTCTAGTGGGCAAGTTTATAAATTTATATATAAAACTATCCTGTACTACTTCTATAAAATCTTCAGATTCATTATCGCTAAGTTGATTTTTCCAATCTATGCCTGAAAAGTTGAAATCGCCTAGAATACATACATTGTTTCTATCAGATGCCTTCTTTATTTTCTCCCATAGCAATTTACCATCGTTCCTACTCAAATTAGGTAGTCAATATATAACACCAATGACTACGGATTCACTGCCCTCACCAATCTCTACCCAAATACTTTCATTGTCGCTATTTGTTTTGTCTTTTGATTTATTGCGGCACCCAATGACACCTGATCACCACTGCTATTTTTATACCTCTCCTTCTCTATCCAAATTTAATAAGTTTGCTCTCCTGGAATAAAATTCTGTAAAAATGCTTTGCTGTTTGAATTTATCCATGTTTCCGTTATTGCAATTATATCTATGTTCTCTTTACCTGTTTTTGTGTGGCCTGAAACAGTGTTTTGTTACACAAGGTCTTCTACTATTAGTATAATAACACTCAATACCTATTCCGTTTCTGTCATTTTACATTTATTACTTTGATGTTTGTTATTATGACTACTATATTTTTCAAACTATATACCTTCTGTTTACTGTTAGGACCTTAGCTTGTTTTTTTGACTCCCATTTTCCCCGACCCCTCTCTACTGGCAAAACCCCCCCTTCGGAGTGACAATTTCACGCTCCAGGGATGCAGACAACGTCTTTACCCCCTCACGAGACAAGTGTACTCCGTCGCGACAGTACAGGTAGTCGTTGCCATAAAATCGTTGCCAGTCATCAATGAATGCCCAACCATTGTTTGCACAATGTTTTTCCAGTCGGCAATTAATAGCAATTGCCCTGGACAGCCATTCACGACCAACCCCTCTTCTAGGCAAGACACCACATACTATCAGGACCCCTCCCCTATCTCTAATCTTCCCCAGCGCCTCCCTATACCTCTTGAAAAGTTCCTCACTCCTAACCTTACCTATGTCGTTTCCCCCCACACTAAGACACACTACTGGATTGGTACCCTCCCCTGACAAAACTCTGTCTAACCTCTCGGCTACATGCCCTATTCCAGCCCCAGGAAAACATACCCTAGTCCTACGTTTCCTATCTCTCGCACAAAAAGCCCGATCCATAAACCTCACCTGGCTGAAGATTGTGAAGTGAGATGCAGTGAAGATTGTGAAGCGAGATGTAGTGAAGATTGTGAAATAAGATTATAAAGTAAACTGTAGTAATTGAGGTTAAACGAACGCGGGTTATTCTGTAGTGTATCCGTGTCTTGTTAACGTGGAACCAACATGGCAGTGGTTCTCAGCCTGAATCAAATTATTTTTTGCCGAATTTCTGCCAAAAAACTAAAATGTGGTCAGCATATTTGGCCTAATTAACTTCATGGCTTTGTGCCTGTTCTAGTTTTTGGATAGATCAGATCAGGTTGGGTTAAGTCAGGTTAGATTAGGTTAAGTTGGTTTTAATTAATTGCCACTTAGGCTAGTTTATTGCCCCCCATACTCATCCTGTCAGCTGTAGCACAGAGAGATTACAAAGTGGTGTTAGATGAGGTAGGTGGTTAAGTTAAGTTTCAATAGGTTAGGTTAGATTATGTCAGGTTGGGTTAAGTTAGGTTAGGTAGGTAATAAGTAGATAGGTTATGTTAGGTAGGTGGGAAAGTTAGGTTTGATTAGGTTAGCTTATGTCAGACGGGGAGGTTAGGTTAGATTATGTCAGGTTAGGTTAGATTATGTCGGGTTAGGTCAGATTACGTCAGGTTAGGTTAGATTATGTCAGGTTGGAGTTGAATTGTGTGGTTGATTGAAGTTGGGTACGTCAGTTGGTTAGGTTATGTCGGGTTAGGAATTGAGTTACGTCAGGTTGGGTTGAATTATGAGTTGGTTATGTCAGGTTAGGTTAGATTATGTCAGGTTAGGTTAGATTATGTCAGGTTAGGTCAGATTACGTCAGGTTAGGTTAGATTATGTCAGGTTAGGTAAGTAGGTAGAGGTGGGTAAAAAAGGTTAGGTTAGGTCGGCAGGTTTTAGTGTAGGAGCTTAAGTAATCCCGTAAAAATTTCATGTTAATTTTTGACACCATACATTATAATAATCCTTATAAACTATGTTAAGGAACTGTGGTGTCATTTCTTCTGAACGGTTTATTATAAGTTTTATGCCTTTAAAGAAGTTTTATTAAAGAGCGGCGTAATGAACCACAGATGTATTACCATTAAGTCCTAATTAACTTAAAACATGACTAATAACCTATGAACATGTAGTATTATATGATTACAATTTAACATAATATATCATGAATGCTGATATAATATCATAAGTGTGTTACAAACATGGCTGCTCATATATGCCATCCTGTCTCTGGCAAAGAAGAGATTGCAGTAAGTAAAATTATTTGCTAAAGACAAATACTGGAAATTAAACATATACATATTACCATTATCTGAAAGCTTGGAATACCGTTTTTATATTTATTAAAGTTTGTAGTGTTATACATCATATGCAAACAAGTCACAAAAGTTATTATTTACGACATTGGCCTTTAGTCCTCGTGTCAAGTCTTCTGTGGCCACAGCAGATTCCTTCACCTTGTTTGGGCATTTCTCATCTTGCTTGTGATTACACATCTCAGTGCATGTCATGCTATTCTTTCTGATTCTTTCTGTATGAACATGACAATGATCCACATTTCCTGACGCCACATCCACATTTAACAAGTTCTGTGATTGCTTCTGGAGCTGGTGGTTGGTCTGATATTACTAGTATGAAACAGTCATTGTCAATCTTCCAGCCATGCTCTAATTGTGAAAGCATTTCACTGTCTGCATCACAAGACCACAGAAGAGCTTGATACCTTCCTCTCAATATATGATACTTTAGAGTTGCTGCAGTAGCTGGTAGTTCTCCAGCTTCTGCCTGCGTTTTCTTGAAGAGATGCCATCTAAGTTATGACAGTTTAGTGAAAGTCATTCGTGGACAGTAGAGCTTAAATACAAATTCCTTTAGACCAATAAACATGTCTGCTGGAGGGCATTTGGTCTACTCAGCATCTTGAATGCATCTAGGACTTTTGTGTTAGATTTCATCAAAGTGCTCCAACATGCTTTCTTTCCTTTGCCAACAAATTTTTCAATGCAGTCAGATCCTGTGAAGGCATGGAAACCTGTAAGACTCTCTGCCCAATGTGTCGTCGCTCACCAGTTCCTGTTTTCATACTTGTATTTTCTCCAAGTTGAGGCTGCTTTAATATGCCAAACACATCAGTGTCTGGTGACTTGATATGTACAGTGCTGCCCTTCTGTGATGCATATACTGTATGTCCTGCTTAAGTTCTATAACTTGTGATAACAATTTGATGGTTGAAGTCTTATTTGCTGCTTTCCACGACAGAAGATTAACCTTGGACATCTTTTCCCAGATGCTCAATGGACCAACAATACGTTTCTTGACAAAATTTTCATAATTTTGTCTTCCAACTTCATATGCACATAGATTGTCATATTTGGCATTTTCTGGCATTACAGCTCCAGTTACCAAGTTTAAAAGAGCATCATTTTCCTGGGATTACAGTCACCAATAACATTGTGTAGCTTCTGCACATCAGCATACTGACGGCTGACAATAGCTGTAGAGAGCTCATGATGTTCTGTTCTTTTGTAATCTTTATGAGTTTGATATTTTATGTAATGAACTTAATTTGAAAACCCAAATGGTAGTATATGATCTTTTATCACCTTAGACACTCTGTGCGTCATGCCTCTCAAGTGATTTTTTCCTCTCTTACTTCTCTGGACAAATACGACCTTTATCCCATCAGAAAAAAATATCACCATTTATTTTCTTAATCTACAGGTGCCAAGGTTTAAAATGACGGATGGTGTTAAAAATTAACCTGAAATTTTTATGTGACCAAATATTGTCTTGTTGGGTTTCTGAGAGAACTTCACGGCTAAATAGCGCTTCTGTATTGATAGCCGGTACATGTCGTAATATCCACCGCTCATAGTTAAATCTTTATGTCCGTTTATTTTGTCCTAATTTAAGTATCAAAGAGTGTTTTTATTTTTAAGTATCTTAAGTATCTGTTTTCCTCACTCTTAATTATCTAAGTATGATGTTTTTTTCATTTTTAAGTAACTAACCATATTTTTGTTTTCATTATAAAATGTGATTGATATAGACAACAGAAGTAAATATCAGCTGGAGGTCGTAAACAAAGCTGATGTGAAGTATTTTGACTCACTGTTCCCACGAACTAATTGCTTCTCTGGTTTATACCGAAGAAATAAAACCGTCAACGAACCATCCGATTCAAATGTGTCTTAGGCGATACAGGGTGTCTAGGCGTCATTCTGATACCAAGAATGACTTTGTGTACTGTGGTGAAGCTGGGGGTAGGATAGGGTTGGGTTGGGTTGGGATGGGTTAGGATTACGCATGTGTGGGTATATTCTGTCGCATTTTATAGGTATCTTGCGTCTTTTCTTTATTCCTTCTTTATCATGAGTATCTGTGCCTATTAATACACCACCTCGCAGGATAGTGGAAGAGGAATGGATAGTAACGAGATAATATTCTTCTTACATATACCTTAGTTTGATTACAGGTAACACCAGGTAGAAGTTACGTGACTCTTAAGAGTTTTCCTCGACTTGGCTGATTCAACTGTAAGACTTGCTGTATTTATCCTTATTAAAATCCTCCACCTGTAAGACCCTCCACTTGTAAGACTCTCCACCTGTAAGACCCTCCACCTGTAAGACCCTCCACTTGTAAGACTCTCCACTTGTAAAACCCTTTATGGATTTGAAATACCTTCTCGTCTTGACTCCACTAGTACTGTACACACCCTCTCTAGCCTTAGTTTACAGTAATGTTGAAGTATATAATGAAGACTCACAGCTCATGGGTTAGAAAACAAAAGATGCTTGTTTTATTTATTTATTTATTTATTTATTTATTTATAGCTTATTTTAGAATCCCCGAAAGTTAGAACAAAATGGCTGACGGGACTCACAAGCGGGCGATGTTTACAGTATGGACCAAGAATAAAAAATAAATGAAAAATAAAATAAATAAATCGTAAATTGGTGCATTGTTTCTCCAGGGTAATTATAGAAGTACAAATGTTCTCCAGCAGTGGGTAACGATCATAGCCACGTATAGAGCTTCTAACGCAGGTAGATTGATATAGATGCATTACCTGGAGTTAGTGGGTTACAGGGGCCTCCTACACGATAATATTAAAGGTGTTTTTTCCTTCTGTTTGTGGCACTTGAGGTGTTTAGGTTAGGTTTAATTAAAATGGTTTAGTTATAATAGTTATATTACGATAAGTTAAGTTGAATTTAGAACTTTTGATTTGCATATATCGTGTTTTAGAAGGAATTGTTAGCTAATAAGTTTAATTTGGATAAGTTTAGTTTAATTTAGATCATTTGATTTTACAAGGTCGTATTATAATGACTGGGAACCATATAGGAAACTGTTAGAGAAGTAAATATTTCTACGGCAGTGAATGAGTAAGTCAATAAGTGGTGTATAGAGCTGCTGACGCAACTTAAACGGTATATACTGTACATTATATGTTATCAGAGCTTTCCTGTTGTACGTAACCGCCTCCGTCAAAGTGTCTTACTGGCTCATGTGAAGATTAGCCTCTAGTTTATTTAACCTCAAGATTAACTACACTGGCACTGCCTGACCTGACCTGACCTGACCTACCCTACCCTACCCTACTCTACCCTACCCTACCCTACCCTACCCTACCCTAACCTAACCTAACCTAACTTAACTTCCCAAGTAGCGTTAGGTTAATCATTAGTTGAAATAAGCTGGGAGGGTTAATCTTCAGGTAATCTATCTTAATTAATAATTTTGGTCAGGTGAGGCCTTCCTTACCTTACTCGAGAGCAGGAGGAGGAGGACTTGCTAACGTCTACAGATCATCGTCAACCAAGGCAGATATTGAATACCTTTTGTTTACCTTCGTGGCTTAAGAACACATCTTAACACCATAAGACTATTCGCCTCAATACAATAATACAGTAATTGATTATTGTATTCTAATAAAATTTACGGTGTATCTTGTGAACCAGATTTATTGTTTGACCTTAGTGAATGAGAAACTGGTTGAGGTGTATTGTGGTAAACATCCTTAAGAGCAGCTCTGTGTGTTCTTACGACCTCAAAGTAACACAAAAGGTAGCCAATATCTACCCTTGGTCAGTCACTTTATGTAGATGTCAATTGTGTCATTTTTCTAGACTTAGTGGCCCCTGGAGGAGAAAGTAAATACAATGTTCATTTATTTTGGTCACAATACACGCTAGTAGATTATTTTTTCCTATTTAACTAAATAATTAACACTATGTAGCTAACTAATTATATGACTCAAAGATGGTAACCAATATGGCGTCGATATTATTCACATACTCTATGATAAATAGTGTATTGTCTGTTTAATTTTAGGGAAATATTTTTTCACAAAGAATTTCAAGTTACAATTTCACATAACAAGTCACATTACAAACGTTCCTTCGGCTTACAGTTAAACTTTGCAATGTCAAGATATTTTTTCACTGCAGAGGAAAGTATGCGTCATCATCACCACACACACACACACAAAGACAAAACTCCTGTATCCAGATTCTCAAAAGTTTATAAATTAAATTCTTCCCTAAAATTAAACAGACAATACATCTATTTATCATAGAGTATGTGAACAATATCGACGCCATATTGGTTACCATCTTTGAGTTATATAATTAGTTAGCTTCATAGTGTTAATTATTTAGTTAAAAAGGAAAAATAATCTAATAGTGTGTGTTGTGACCAAAATATATCAACATTGTATTTACTTTCTCCTCCAGGGGGCACTAAGTCTAGAAAAATGACACAATTGACATCTACATAAAGTGACTGATCAAGGGTAGATATTGGCTACCTTTTGTGTTACTTTGAGGTCGTAAGAACACACAGAGCTGCTCTTAAGGATGTTTACCACAATACACCTCAACCAGTTTCTCATTCACTAAGGTCAAACAATAAATCTGGTTCACAAGATACACCGTGAATTTTATTAGAATACAATAATCAATTACTGTATTATTGTATTGAGGCGAATAGTCTTATGGTGTTAAGATGTGTTCTTAAGCCACGAAGGTAAACAAAAGGTATTCAATATCTGCCTTGGTTGACGATGATCTGTAGACGTTAGCAAGTCCTCCTCCTCCTGCTCTCGAGTAAGGTAAGGAAGGCCTCACCTGACCAAAATTGTTAATTAAGATAGATTACCTGAAGATTAACCCTCCCAGCTTATTTCAATTAATGATTAACCTAACGCTACTTGGGAAGTTAAGTTAGGTTAGGTTAGGTTAGGGTAGGGTAGGGTAGGGTAGGGTAGGGTAGGGTAGGGTAGGGTAGGGTAGGGTAGGTCAGGTCAGGTCAGGTCAGGCAGTGCCAGTGTAGTTAATCTTGAGGTTAAATAAACTAGAGGCTAATCTTCACATGAGCCAGTAAGACACTTTGACGGAGGCAGTTACGTACAACAGGAAAGCTCTGATAACATATAATGCACAGTATATACCGTTTAAGTTGCGTCAGCAGCTCTATACACCACTTATTGACTTACTCATTCACTGCCGTAGAAATATTTACTTCTCTAACAGTTTTCTATATGGTTCCCAGTCATTATAATACGACCTTTTGTAAAAATCAAATGATCTAAATTAAACTAAAACTTATCCAAATTAAACTTATTAGCTAACAATTCCTTCTAAAACACGATATATGCAAATCAAAAGTTCTAAATTCAACTTAACTTATCGTAATATAACTATTATAACTAAACCATTTTAATTAAACCTAACCTAAACACCTCAAGTGCCACAAACAGAAGGAAAAAACACCTTTAATATTATCGTGTAGGAGGCCCCTGTAACCCACTAACTCCAGGTAATGCATCTATATCAATCTACCTGAGTTAGAAGCTCTATACGTGGCTATGATCGTTACCCACTGCTGGAGAACATTTGTACTTCTATAATTACCCCTGGAGAAACAATGCACCAATTTACGATTTATTTATTTTATTTTTCATTTATTTTTATTCTTGGTCCATACTGTAAACACCGCCCGCTTGTGAGTCCCGTCAGCCATTTTGTTCTAACTTTCGGGGATTCTAAAATAAACTATAAATAAATAAATAAATAAATAAATAAAACAAGCATCTTTTGTTTTTCTAACCCATGAGCTGTGAGTCTTCATTATATACTTCAACATTACTGTAAACTAAGGCTAGAGAGGGTGTGTACAGTACTAGTGGAGCCAAGACGAGAAGGTATTTCACATCCATAAAGGGTTTTACAAGTGGAGAGTCTTACAAGTGGAGGGTCTTACAGGTGGAGAGTCTTACAAGTGGAGGGTCTTACAGGTGGAGGATTTTAATAAGGATAAATACAGCAAGTCTTACAGTTGAATCAGCCAAGTCGAGGAAAACTCTTAAGAGTCACGTAACTTCTACCTGGTGTTACCTGTAATCAAGCTAAGGTATATGTAAGAAGAATATTATCTCGTTACTATCCATTCCTCTTCCACTATCCTGCGAGGTGGTGTAATAATAGGCACAGATACTCATGATAAAGAAGGAATAAAGAGAAAGACGCAAGATACCTATAAAATGCGACAGAATATACCCACACATGCGTAATCCTAACCCATCCCAACCCAACCCAACCCTATCCTACCCCCAGCTTCACCACAGTACACAAAGTCATTCTGGTATCAGAATGACGCCTAAACACCCTGTATCGCCTAAGACACATTTGAATCGGATGGTTCGTTGACGGTTTTATTTCTTCGGTATAAACCAGAGAAGCAATTAGTTCGTGGGAACAGTGAGTCAAAATACTTCACATCAGCTTCGTTTACGACCTCCAGCTGATATTTACTTCTGTTGTCTATATCAATCACATTTTATAATGACAACAAAAATATGGTTAGTTACTTAAAAATGAAAAAACATCATACTTAGATACTTAAGAGTGTGGAAAAAAGATACTTAAGATACTTAAAAATAAAAACACTCTTTGATACTTAAATTAGGACAAAATAAACGGACATAAAGATTTAACTATGAGCGGTGGATATTACGACATGTACCGGCTATCAATACAGAGGCGCTATTTAGCCGTGAAGTTCTCTCAGAAACTCAACAAGACAATATGTGGTCACGTAAAAATTTCAGGTTAATTTTTAACACCATCCGCCATTTTAAACCTTGGCACCTGTAGATTAAGAAAATATATGGTGATATTTTTTCTGATGGGATAAAGGTCGTATTTGTCCAGAGAAGTAAGAGAGGAAAAAAATCACTTGAGAGGCATGACGCACAGAGTGTCTAAGGTGATAAAAGATCATATACTACCATTTGGGTTTTCAAATCAAGTTCATTACATAAAATATCAAACTCATAAAGATTACAAAAGAACAGAACATCATAAGCTCTCTACAGCTATTGTCAGCCGTCAATATGCTGATGTACAGAAGCTACACAATGTTATTGGTGACTGTAATCCCAGGAAAATGATGCTCTTTTAAACTTGGTAACTGGAGCTGTAATGCCAGAAAATGCCAAATATGACAATCTATGTGCATATGAAGTTGGAAGACAAATTATGAAAATTTTGTCAAGAAACGTATTGTTGGTCCATTGAGCATCTGGGAAAAGATGTCCAAGGTTAATCTTCTGTCGTGGAAAGCAGCAAATAAGACTTCAACCATCAAATTGCTATCACAAGTTATAGAACTTAAGCAGGACATACAGTATATGCATCACAGAAGGACAGCACTGTACATATCAAGTCACCAGACACTGATGTGTTTGGCGTATTAAAGCAGCCTCAACTTGGAGAAAATACAAGTATGAAAACAGGAACTGGTGAGCGACGACACATTGGGCAGAGAGCCTTACAGGTTTCCATGCCTTCACAGGATCTGACTGCATTGGAAAATTTGTTGGCAGAGGAAAGAAAGCATGTTGGAGCACTTTGATGAAATCCAACACAAAAGTCCTAGATGCATTCAAGATGCTGAGTAGACCAAATGCCCTCCAGCAGACATGTTTATTGGTCTAAAGGAATTTGTATTTAAGCTCTATTGTCCACGAATGACTTTCACTAAACTGTCATAACTTAGATGGCATCTCTTCAAGAAAACGCAGGCAGAAGCTGGAGAACTACCAGCGACTGCAGCAACTCTAAAGTATCATATATTGAGAGGAAGGTATCAAGCTCTTCTGTGGTCTTGTGATGCAGACAGTGAAATGCTTTCACAATTAGAGCATGGCTGGAAGATTGACAATGACTGTTTCATACTAGTAATATCAGACCAACCACCAGCTCCAGAAGCAATCACAGAACTTGTTACATGTGGATGTGGCGTCAGGAAATGTGGATCATTGTCATGTTCATACAGGAAGAATCAGAAAGAATAGCATGACATGAACCGAGATGTGTAACTGTCAAGCAGATGATGAGAAATGCCTAAACAAGGTGAAGGAATCTGTTGTACACAGAAGACTCTGATGACGAGGACTGAAGCAATGTCGTAAATAATAACTTGTGACTTGTTTACACATGATGTATAACACTACAAACTTTTAATAAATATAAAACGGTGGTTCTAAGCTTTTCAGATAATGGTAATATGTATATGTTTAATTTCCAGTATTTGTCTTAGCAAATAATTTTACTTACTGCAATCTCTTCTTTGCCAGAGACAGGATGGCATATA
>NW_024750779.1:0-14019 GCF_018991925.1 Homarus americanus
TTGTTATAGTAAGATCACTGGACTTTGTTATTCTCGACGAGGGTACTTTGTTATTATCGATCAGGGGACTTTGTTATGCTCGATCTGGGGATTTGTTATACTCAATCAGGGGACTTTGTTATATTCGATCAGGGGACTTTGTTATACTCGTCCAGGGGATTTGTTATACTCAATCAGGGGACTTTGTTATACAGGACCAGGGGACTTTGTTATACTCGATCAGGGGACTTTGTTATATTCGATCAGGGGACTTTGTTATACTCGTCCAGGGGGCTTTGTTATACTAGGATCAGGGGACTTTGCTATACTCGATTAGGGGACTTTGTCTTACTCGATCAGGGCCCTTTGTTATAATCGACCAGGGGATTTTGTTATAATCGATTAGGGGACTTTGTTATGTTCGATCTGGGGTCTTTGTTATACTGGGCCAGGAGATGTTGTTATACTCGAGCAGGGGATATGTAATACTCGATCAGGGGACTTTGTTATACAGGACCAGGGGACTTTGTTATACTCGATGAAAGGCCTTTGTTATACTCGATGAGAGGCCATTGTTAAACTAGATCAGGGGACTTTGTTATACTCAATTAGGGGCCTTTATTGGACTCGATCAGGGGCCTTTGTTATACTCGATCAGGAGACTTTGTTATACTCGATCAGGGGACTTTCTTATACTCGAGCAGGGGGCTTTGTTATACACGATCAGGGGACTCTGTTATATACTCGAGCAGGGGGCTTTGTTATACACGATCAGGGGACTCTGTTATTCTCGATCAGGAGGCTTTGTTATACTCGATCAGGGGACTTTGCTATACTCGACCAGGGGACTTTGTTATACTCGAAGTGGGGACTTTGTTATAATCAACCAGGGGACTTTTTTATACTTGACCAATGGACTTTGTTATAATCGATGAGGGGCCTTTGTTATACTCTATCAGGGGACTTTTTTATACTCGACCATAGGACTTTGTTATACTAGTATCAGGGGACTTTGTTATTCTCGACCAGGGGACTTTGTTATACTCGACCAGAGGCCTTTGTTATACTCGGTCAGGGGACTTTGTTATAATCGATCAGGGGACTTTGTTATGCTCGATCTGGGGACTTTGTTATACTGGACCAGGGGTCTTTGTTATACTCGACCAGGGGCCTTTGTTATACTCGATTAGAAAACTTTGTTATACTCGATTAGAAAACTTTGTTATACTCGACCAGGGGACTTAGTTATACTCAACCAGGGACTTTGTCATACTAGATCAAAGGATATGTTATACTCGATCAGGGGACTTTGTTATACTCTATCAGGGGACTTTTTTATACTCGACCATAGGACTTTGTTATACTAGTATCAAGGGACTTTGTTATATTAGATCAGGGGACTTTGTTATACTCGATTAGAGGCCTTTATTGGACTCGATCACTGGCCTTTGTTATACTCGATCAGGGGACTTTTTTATACTCGATCAGGGTACTTTCTTATACTCGAGCAGGAGGCTTTGTTATTCTCGACCAGGGGACTTTGTTATACTCGACCAGAGGCCTTTGTTATACTCGGTCAGGGGACTTTGTTATAATCGATCAGGGGACTTTGTTATTCTCGATATGGGGACTTTGTTATAATGGGCCAGGGGACTTTTTTATACTCGATCAGCGGACTTTGTTATACTGGACCAGCGGACTTTTTTATTCTCGATTAAGGGATTTTGTTATACTCGATCAGGGGACTTTTGTTATACTCGATCAGTAGACTTTGTTATACTCGTCCAGGGTGCTTTGTTATAGTAAGATCACTGGACTTTGTTATTCTCGACGAGGGTACTTTGTTATATTCGATCAGGGGACTTTGTTATACTCGTCCAGGGGGCTTTGTTATACTAGGATCAGGGGACTTTGCTATACTCGATTAGGGGACTTTGTCTTACTCGATCAGGGCCCTTTGTTATACTCGACCAGGGGATTTTGTTATAATCGATCAGGGGACTTTGTTATGGTCGATCTGGGGTCTTTGTTATACTGGGCCAGGAGATGTTGTTATACTCGAGCAGGGGATATGTAATACTCGATCAGGGGACTTTGTTATACTGGACCAGGGGACTTTGTTATACTCGATGAAAGGCCTTTGTTATACTCGATGAGAGGCCATTGTTATACTAGATGAGGGACTTTGTTATACTCAATTAGGGGCCTTTTTTGGACTCGATCAGGGGCCTTTGTTATACTCGATCAGGAGACTTTGTTATAGTAGATCAAGGGACTTTCTTATACTCGAGCAGGAGGCTTTGTTATACACGATCAGGGGACTCTGTTATTCTCGATCAGGAGGCTTTGTTATACTCGATCAGGGGACTTTGCTATACTCGACCTGGGGACTTTGTTATACTCGAACTGGGGACTTTGTTATAATCGACCAGGGGACTTTTTATACTTGACCAATGGACTTTGTTATAATCGATGAGGGGCCTTTGGTATACTCTATCAGGGGACTTTTTTATACTCGACCATAGGACTTTGTTATACTAGTATCAGGGGACTTTGTTATTCTCGACCAGGGGACTTTGTTATACTCGACCAGAGGCCTTTGTTATACTCGGTCAGGGGACTTTGTTATAATCAATGAGAGGACTTTGTTATGCTTGATCTGGAGACTTTGTTATACTGGGCCAGGAGACTTGGTTATAATCGATCTGGGGATGTGTTATACTCAATTAGGGGACTTTGTTATACTGGACCAGGGGACTTTGTTATACTCGATCAGGGGACTTTGTTATACTCGATCAGGGGACTTTGTTTTACTCGTCCAAGGGGCTTTGTTATACTCGATCAGGGGACTTTGTTATACTCGATCAGGGGACTTTGACTTACTCGATCAGGGCCCTTTGCTATACTCGACCAGGGGACTTTGTTATAATCGATCAGGGGACTTTGTTATGCTCGATATGGAGACTTTGTTATACTGGGCCAGGGGACTTTATTATACTCAATCAAATGGACTTTGTTATACTCCAAAAGGGGACTTTGTTATACTCGATAATTTTGCTTTGTTATACTCGATCAGGGGACTTTGCTTTACTCGAGCAGGTGGCTTTGTTATACTCGACCAGGGGACGTTTTTATACATGACCAATGGAGTTTGTTATACTCGATGAGGGGCCTTTGTTATACTCGATCAGGGGACTTTTTTATACTCGATCAGGGGACTTTGTTATACCCGATCAGGGGACTTTGCTATACTCGACCAGGGGACTTTGTTATACTCGATTAGGGGACTTGGTTATACTCGACCAGGGACTTTTTTATACTTGACCAATGGACTTTGTTATACTCGATGAGGGGCCTTTGTTATACTCGATCTGGGGACTTTGTTATACTCGAGAAGGGGACTTTGTTATACTCGATCAGGGGACTTTTTTATACTCGCCCAGAGGACTTTGCTATACTCGATCAGGGGACTTTGTTATTCTTGATCAGAGGACTTTCTTATACTCGAGCAGGGGGCTTTGTTATTCTCGACCAGGGGACTTTGTTATACTCGACCAGAGGCCTTTGTTATACTCGGTCAGGGAATTTGTTAAAACCGATCAGGGGACTTTGTTATGCTCGATCTGGGGACTTTGTTATACTGGGCCAGGGGACTTTGTTAGACTCGATCAGGGGACTTTGTTATACTCGATCAGAGGACTTTGTTATACTCGTCCAGGGAGCTTTTTTATACTCGATCAAGGGACTTTGTTATACTCGATCAGGGGACCTTTTCTTACTCGATCAGGGCCTTTTACTATACTCGACCAGGGGACTTTTTTATAATCGATCAGGGGACTTTGTTATGCTCGATATGGGGACTTTGTTATAGTGGGCAGGGGACTTTTTTATACTCGATAGGGGGAATTTGTTATACTCGATCAGGGGACTTTTGTTATACTCGATCAGGGGCCTTTGTTATACTCGATCACTCGGACTTTGTTATACTCGATAAGGGAACTTTGTTATACTCGATAAGATGAATTTGCTATACTCGATAAGGGGACTTTGTTAGACTCGAACAGGGGACTTTATACTCGACCAGGGGACTTTGTTATACTCGATTAGGCGGGTTTTGTTATACTCGATTAGGGACTTTTTTATACTCGGATGAGAGGCCTTTGTTATACCTCGATCAGGGCCTTTGTTTATACTAGATCAGGGACTTCTTATACCTTTCGGATTTGGGGCCTTTTGAATTCGATCAGGCCTTTGTTATACTCGATCTGAAGACTTTGATATACTCGATCAGGGGACTTTCTCATACTCGAGCAGGGGGCTTTGTTATACTAGATTAGGGGACTTTGTTATACTCGATTAGGGGCCTTTTTTTAACTCAATCAGGGGCCTTTGTTATACTCGATCTGAAGACTTTGATATACTCGATCAGGGGACTTTCTTATACTCGAGCAGGGGGCTTTGTTATTCTCGATCAGGGGCCTTTGTTATACTCGACAAGAGGACTTTGTTATACTCGATAAGGGGATATGTTATATTCAATCAGGGGACTTTGTTATACTTGATCAGGGGACTTTGTTATCCTCGACCAAGGGCCTTTGTTATACTCGAATAGAAAACTTTGTTATACTCGACCAGGGGACTTTGTTATACTCAATCAGGGGACTTTGTTATACTCGACAAGAGGACTTTGTTATACTCGACCAGGGGACGTTTTTATAATCGATCAGGGACTTTGTTATGCTAGATATGGGGACTTTGTTATAGTGGGCCAGGTGACTATTTTATACTCGATAAGGGGAATTTGTTTTACTTGATCAGGGGACTTTTGTTATACTCGATCAGGGGACTTTGTTATACTCGACCAGGGGCCTTTGTTATACTCGATCAGGGGACTTTTTCTTACTCGATCAGGGGACTTTTTCTTACTCGATCAGGGCCTTTTGCTATATTCGACCAGGGGACTTTTTTATAATCGATCAGAGGACTTTGTTATGCTCGATATGGGGACTTTGTTATACTGGGCCAGGGGACTTTTTTATACTCGATAAGGGGACTTTGTTATACTCGATCAGGGGACTTTTGTTATACCCGATCAGGGGACTTTGTTATACTCGAACAGGGGCCTTTGTTATACTCGATCACTCGGACTTTGTTATACTCGATAAGGGGACTTTGTTATACTCGATAAGAGGAATTTGCTATACTCGATTAGGGGACTTTGTTAGACTCGAACAGGGGACTTTGTTATACTCGACCAGGGGACTTTGTTATACTCGATTAGGCGGCTTTGTTATACTCGATCAGGGGACTTTGTTATACTGGATGAGGGGCCTTTGTTATACTCGATCAGGGCCTTTGTTATACTAGATCAGGTGACTTTGTTATACTCGATTAGGGGCCTTTTTTTGACTCGATCAGGGGCCTTTGTTATACTCGATCTGATGACTTTGATATAATCGATCAGGGGACTTTCTTATACTTGAGCAGGGGGCTTTGTTATTCTCGATCAGGGGCCTTTGTTATACTCGACAAGAAGACTTTGTTATACTGGATAAGGGGATATGTTATACTCAATCAGGGGACTTTGTTATACTTGATCAGGAGACTTTGTTATCCTCGACCAAGGGCCTTTGTTATACTCGAATAGAAAACTTTGTTATACTCGACCAGGGGACTTTGTTATACTCAATCAGGGGATTTTGTTATGCTCGATATGGGGACTTTGTTATAGTGGGCCAGGTGACTTTTTTATACTCGATAGGGGGAATTTGTTATACTCGATCAGGGGACTTTTGTTATACTCGATCAGGGGACTTTGTTATACTCGACCAGGGGCCTTTGTTATACTCGATCACTCGGACTTTGTTTTACTCGATAAGGGGACTTTGTTATACTCGATTAGGGGCCTTTTTTTGACTCGATCAGGGGCCTTTGTTATACTCGATCTGAAGACTTTGATATACTCGATCAGGGGACTTTCTTATACTCGAGCAGGGGGCTTTGTTATTCTCGATCAGGGGCGTTTGTTATACTCGACAAGAGGACTTTGTTATACTCGATAAGGGGCCTTTTGTTATACTAGATCAGGGACTTGTTATACTGATTAGGGCCTTTTTCACCTGATCAGGGCCTTTGTTATACTCGATCTGAAGACTTTGATATACTCGATCAGGGGACTTTCTTATACTCGAGCAGGCGCTTTGTTATTCTCGATCAGGGGCGTTTGTTATACTCGACAAGAGGACTTTGTTATACTCGATAAGGGGATATGTTATACTCAATCAGGGGACTTTGTTATACTTGATCAGGGGACTTTGTTATCCTCGACCAGGGGCCTTTGTTATACTCGAATAGAAAACTTTTTCATACTCGACCAGGGGACTTTGTTATACTCAACCAGGGACTTTGTCATACTCGATCAGAGGATATGTTATACTCGATCAGGGGACTTTGTTATACTCGGTTCAGGGGACTTTGTTATACTCGTCCAGTGCGCTTTGTCATATTAGGATCAGGGGACTTTGTTATACTCGATCAGGGGACTTTGTCTTACTCGATCAAGGCCCTTTGTTATACTTGACCAGGGGACTTTGTTGTAATCGATCAGGGAACTTTGTTATGCTCGATATGGGGACTTTGTTATACTGGGCCAGGGGACTTTTTTATACTCGGTCAGCGGACTTTGTTATACTGGGCCAGCGGACTTTTTTATTCTCGATTAAGGGACTTTGTTATACTCGATCAGGGGACTTTTGTTATACTCGATCAGTAGACTTTGTTATACTCGTCCAGGGGGCTTTGTTATAGTAAGATCACTGGAATTTGTTATTCTCGACCAGGGGACTTTGTTATTATCGATCAGGGACTTTGTTATGCTCGATCTGGGGACTTTGTTATACAGGGACAGGAGACTTTGTTGTACTCTTTCAGGGGATATGTTATACTCAATCAGGGGACTTTGTTATACTCGATGAGGGGCCTTTGTTTTACTCGATCTGGGAACTTTTTATACTCGGGAAGGGGACTTTGTTATACTCGATCAGGGGCTTTTTTAAACTCGACCAGAGGACTTTGTTATACTCGATCAGGGGACTTTGTTATACTCGACCAGGGGACTTTTTTATACTTGACCAATGGACTTTGTTATACTCAATGAGGGGCCTTTGTTATACTCAATCAGTTCACTTTGTTATAATTGACCAGGGGACTTTGTTATACGCGATCAGGGGACTTTTTTATACTCGACCGGAGGACTTTCTTATAATCGATCAGGGGATATGTTAGACTCGATCAGGGGACTTTGTTATACTCAACCAGAGGACTTTGTTATACTCGAGCAGGGGGGACTTTGTCATACTCGATCAGAGGATATGTTATACTCGATTAGGGGCCTTTGTTATACTCGATGAGGGGGCTTTGTTATACTCGACCTGGGCACTTTGTTATACTCGATCAGGGAACTTTGATATACTCGACTAGGGGACTTTTTTTATAATTAATCAGGGGACTTTGTCATACTCGATCAGTGGGACTGTCCTATATTTGACCAATGGTCTTTGCTATACTCGATGAGGGGTTTTGTTATACTCGATCAGGGGACTTTGTTATACTCGACCAGGGGACTTTGTTATACTCAATCAAGGGACTTTGTCATACTCGACCAGAGGACTTTGTAATACTCGATCAGGGGATATGTTATACTCGATCAGGGGAGTTTGTTATACTTGATCAGGGGACTTTGTTATACTCGATCAGAGGACTTTGTTATACTCGACCAGGGGCCTTTGTTATATTTGATTAGAAAACTTTGTTATACTCGACCAGGGGAATTTGTTATACTCCACCAGGGACTTTGTCATACAGGGGACATTTTATACTCGATCAGGGGACTTTGATATACTCGGTTCAGGGGACTTTGTTATACTCGATCAGGGGACTTTGTTATACTCGTCCAAGGGACTTTGTTATATTCGATCAGGGGACTTTGTTTTACTCGATCAGGGCCCTTTGCTATACACGACCAGGGGACTTTGTTATAATCGATCAGGGGACTTTGTTATGCTCGATATGTGGACTTTGTTATACTGGGCCAGGGGACTTTTTTATACTCGATCAGCGGACTTTGTTATACTGGACCAGCGGACTTTTTTATACTCTATAAAGGGACTTTGTTATACTCCATCAGGGGACTTTTGTTTTACTCGATCAGGAAACTTTGTTATACTCGACCAGAGGACTTTGTTATACTCAATCACCGGACTTTGTTATTCTCGATAAAGGGACATTGTTATACTCGATAAGGGGAATTTGTTATACTAGATAAGGGGACTTTGTTAGACTGGATCAGGGGACTTTGTTATACTCGATGAGGGGCCTTCGTTATACTCGATCAGGTGCCATTGTTATACTAGATCAGTGACTTTGTTATACTCGATTAGGGGACTTTCTTATCCTCGAGCAGGGGGCTTTGTTATACTCGATCAGGGTTTTTTGTTATACTCGATGAGGAGGCTTTGTTATACTCGATCAGGGGAATTTGCTATACTCGACCAGGGGACTGTGTTATACTTGATCAGGGGACATTGTTATACTCGACCATGGGACTTTTTTATACTTGATCAATGGACTTTGTTTTACTCGATGAGGGGCCTTTGTTATACTCGATCAGGGGACTTTATTATACTCGACTAGAGGACATTGTTATACTCGATCAGGGGATATGTTATACTCGACCAGGGGACTTTGTTATACTCGATCAGAGGACTTTGTTATACACGATCAGGGGACTTTTTTATACTTGACCAATGGACTTTGGTATACTCGATGAGTTGCCTTTGTTTTACTCGATCTGGGGACTTTCTTATACTCGGGAAGGGGACTTTGTTATACTCGATCAGGGGACTTTTTTATACTCGACCAGAGGACTTTGTTATACTCGATCAGGGGACTTTGTTATACTCGACCAGGGGACTTTTTTATACTTGACCAATGGACTTTGTTATACTCAATGAGGAGCCTTTGTTATACTCAATCAGTTCACTTTGTTATAATAGACCAGGGGACTTTGTTATACGCGATCAGGGGACTTTTTTATACTCGACCGGAGGACTTTCTTATAATCTATCAGGGGATATGTTATACTCGATCAGGGGACTTTGTTATACTCAACCAGAGGACTTTGTTATACTCGAGCAGGGGACTTTGTTATACTCAATCAGGGGAGTTTGATATACTCGATTAGGGGCCTTTGTTATACTCGATGAGGGGGCTTTGTTATACTCGACCAGAGCACTTTGTTATTCTCGACCATGGGCCTTTTTTATATTTAATCAGGGGACTTTGTCATACTGGATCAGTGGGACTGTCCTATATTTGACCAATGGTCTTTGCTATACTCGATGAGGGGCTTTTGTTATACTCGATCAGGGGACTTTGTTATACTCAATCAAGGGACTTTGTCATACTCGACCAGAGGACTTTGTAATACTCGATCAGGGGCATTTCTTATACTCGATCAGGGGCTTTTGTTATACTAGATCAAGGGACTTTGTTATACTCGATTAGTGGCCTTTTTTGGACTCGATCAGGGACCTTTGCTATACTCGATCAGGGGACTTTGTTATTCTTGATCAGGGGACTTTCTTATACTCGAGCAGGGGGCTTTGTTATTCTCGACCAGGGGACTTTGTTATACTCGACCAGAGGCCTTTGTTATACTCGGTCAGGAATTTGTTATAACTTGATCAGGGGACTTTGTTATGCTCATCTGGAGACTTTTGTTATATGGAGCCAGGAGACTTTGTTACGCATAATCGATCGGGATGTGTTATATACTCAATTAGGGGACTTTGTTATACTGGACCAGGGGACTTTGTTATGCTCGATCAAGGGACTTTGTTATACTCGATCAGGGGACTTTGTTTTACTCGTCCAAGGGGCTTTGTTATACTCGATCAGGGGACTTTGTTATACTCGATCAGGGGACTTTGCCTTACTCGATCAGGGCCCTTTGCTATACTCGACCAGGGGACTTTGTTATAATCGATCAGGGGACTTTGTTATGCTGGATATGAGGACTTTGTTATACTCGATCAGGGGACTTTTTTATATTCGATCAGCGGACTTTGTTATACCGGACCAGCGGACTTTTTTATACTCTATATAGGGGACTTTGTTTTACTCGATCAGGGGACTTTTGTTATGCTCGATCAGGAGACTTTGTTATACTCGACCAGGGGCCTTTGTTATACTCAATCACCGGACTTTGTTATACTCCATAAGGGGACTTTGTTATACTCGATAATTTTTCTTTGTTATACTCGATCAGGGGACTTTGTTATACTCGAGCAAGTGGCTTTGTTATACTCGACCAGGGGACGTTTTTATACTTGACCAATGGAGTTTGTTATACTCGATGAGGGGCCTTTGTTATACTCGATCAGGGGACTTTTTTATACTCGATCAGGGGACTTTGTTATACCCGATCAGGGGACTTTGCTATACTCGACCAGGGGACTTTGTTACTCTCAATTAAGGGCTTTATTTATACTCGACCGAGGACTTTTTTATACTTGACCAATGGACTTTGTTATACTCGATGAAGACGCTGTTATACTCGATCCTGGGGACTTTGTTGTTATACTCGAGAGAGGGACTTTGTTCTATGATCAGGGGACACTTTTATACTCCTTGGGGGACTTTGTTATACTCGATCAGGGCACTTTGTTATACTCGACCAGGGGACTTTTTATACTTGACCAATGGACTTTGGTATACTCAATGAGGGGCCTTTGTTGTACTCGATCAGGGGACTTTGTTATACTCGACCTGGGGACTTTGTTATATGCGATCAGGGGACTTTTTCATCCTCGACCAGAGGACTTTGTTATACTCGATCAGGGGACTTTGTTATACTCAACCTGAGGACTTTGTTATACTCGATTAGGGGACTTTGTTATACTCAATCAGGGGACTTTGTTATACTCGATTAGGGGCCTTTGTTTTACTCGATGAGGGAACTTTTTTATACTCAATCACCGGACTTTGTTATACTCCATAAGGGGACTTTGTTATACCTGATAAGGGGAATTTGTTATACTCGATAAGGGGACATTGTTATACCCGAGCAGGGGGCTTTGTTATACTCGATCAGGGGACTTTGTTATACTCAATCAGGAGGCTTTGTTTTACTCTATCAGGGGACTTTGCTATACTCGACCAGGGGACTTTGTTATACTCGATCAAGGACATTGTTATACTCGACCAGGGGACGTTTTTATACATGACCAATGGCCTTTGTTATACTCGATCAGTGGATATGTTATACTCGAACAGGGGACTTTGTTATACCCGATCAGCGGACTTTGCTATACTCGACCAGGGGACTGTGTTATACTCGATCACGGGACTTTTTTATACTTGACCAATGGACTTTGTTATACTCGATGAGGGGCCTTTGTTATACTCGATCTGGGGACTTTGTTATACTCGAGAATGGGACTTTGTTATACCCGATCAGCGGACTTTGCTATAGTCGACCAGGGGACTTTGTTATACTCGATCAAGGGACTTTGTTATACTCGACCAGGGGACTTTTTTATACTTGACCAATGGACTTTGTTATACTCGATGAGGGGCCTTTGTTATACTCGATCTGGGGACTTTTTTATACAAGACCAGAGGACTTTGTTATACTCGATCAGGGGACTTTGTTATACTCGACTAGGGGACTTTCTTATATTTGACCAATGGACTTTGTTATACTCAATGAGGGGCCTTTGTTGTACTTGATCAGGGGACTTTGTTATACTCGACCAGGGGACTTTGATATGCGCGATCAGGGGACTTTTTATACTCGACCAGAGGACTTTGTTATACTCGATAAGGGGACTTTGTTATATTCGACCAGGGGACTTTTTTATACTTGACCAATGGACATTGTTATACTCGATTAGGGGACTTTGTTATACTCAATCAGGGGACTTTTTTATATTCAACCAGAGGAATTTGTTATACTCGATCACGAGATATGTTATACTCGATCTGGGGACTTTGTTATACTCAACCAGAGGACTTTGTTATACTCGATTAGGGGACTTTGTTATACTCAATCAGGGGACTTTATTATACTCGATTAGGGGCCTTTGTTATACTCGATGAGGGAACTTTGTTATACACGACTAGGGGACTTTTTTATAATTAATCAGGGACTTTGTCATACTCGATCAGTGGACTTTCCTATATTTGAACAATGGACTTTGCTATACTCGATGAGGGGCTTTTGTTATACTCGATCAGGGGACTTTGTTATACTCGACCAGGGGACTTTGTTATACTTAATCAGGGGACTTTGTTATACTCGACCAGAGGTCTTTGTTATTCTCGATCAGGGGATATGTTATACTCGATCAGGGGACTTTGTTAGCATACTCGACCGGGGACTTTGCGCTATACTCCTCCGGGGACTTTGTTATACTCGACCAGGGGACTTTGTTGTAATCGATCAGGGAACTTTGTTATGCTCGATCTGGGGACTTTGTTATACTGGGCCAGGTGACATTGTTATACCCGATCAGGGGATATGTTATACTCGATCAGGGGACTTTGTTATACTGGACCAGGGGACTTTGTTATACTCGATCAAGGGTCATTGTTATACTCGATCTGGGGACATTGTTATACTCGTCCAGGAGGCTTTGTTATAGTAGTATTAGGGGACTTTGTTATTCTCGACCAGGGGACTTTGTTTTACTCGACCAGAGGCCTTTGTTATACTCGATCAGGGGACTTTGTTATAATCGATGAGGGGATTTTGTTATGCTGGGCCAGGAGAATTTGTTATACTCGATCAGGGGATATGTTATCCTCGATCAGGGGACTTTGTTATACTGGACCAGGGGACTTTGTTATACTCGATGAGGGGATTTTGTTATACTCGATCAGGGGACTTTGTTATACGCGTCCAGGGGGTTTTGTTATACGCGATCAGGGATAAGTTATACTCGATCAGGGGATATGTTATACTCGATCAGGGGACTTTCTCATACTTGACCAATGTACTTTGCTATACTCGATGAGGGGCCTTTGTTATACTCGATCACCGGACTTTGTTATACTCGATAAGGGGACTTTGTTATACTCGATAAGTGGAATTTGTTATACTCGATCAGGGGTCTTTGTCTTACTCGATCAGGGCCCTTTGCTATACTCGATAAGGGTACTTCGTTATTCTCGATCAGGGGACTTTTGTTATACTCGATCAGGGGACTTTGTTATACTCGACCAGGGGCCTTTGTTATACTCGATCACCGGACTTTGTTATACTCGATTAGGGGACTTTGTTATACTAGATAAGGGGAATTTGTTATACTCGATCAGGGGACTTTGTTATACTCGATGAGGGACCTTTTTTGGACTCGATGAGGGACCTTTGTTATACTCGATCAGGGGACTTTGTTATTCTCGATCAGGTGACTTTCTTATACTCGAGAAGGGGGCTTTGTTATTCTCGACCAGGGGCCTTTGTTATACTCGATCACCGGACTTTATTATACTCGATAAGGGGACTCTGTTATACTCGATAAGGGGAATTTGTTATACTCGATCAGGGGTCTTTGTCTTACTCGATCAGGGCCCTTTGCTATACTCGATAAGGGGATTTTGTTATACTCGATCAGGGGACTTTTGGTTTACTCGATCAGGGGACTTTGTTATACTCGACCAGGGGCCTTTGTTATACTCGATCACCGGACGTTGTTATACTCGATAAGGGGACTTTGTTATACTCGATAATGGGAATGTTTTATACTCGATCAGGGACTTTGTTATACTCGATCAGGGGCATTTCTTATACTCGATCAGGGGCCTTTGTTATACTAGATCAAGGGACTATGTTATACTCGATTAGGGGCCTGTTTTGGACTCGATCAGGGACCTTTGCTATACTCGATCAGGGGGCTTTGTTATTCTCGATCAGGGGACTTTCTTATACTCGAGCAGGGGGCTTTGTTATTCGCGACCAGGGGACTTTGTTATACTCGA
>NW_024750780.1:0-2500 GCF_018991925.1 Homarus americanus
AATTGTATCCGTAAATTCCACACACACACACATACACACAGACACACATACACACACAGACACACATACACACACAGACACAATAACCATTTCGCTACTATATGCCAGACGCTCCCACGGCTTGACACAACCACTCTCCCTGCTTACCTACCAGCCCCCCTTCCCACTGACTTAGTAGAAGAATTTGACGTAGCAAAACGCCTGGACAAACTAAAATTAAAACGCTCTACCACCCCCATTGACTTACCAGTGAAACTCTTCAAGGAGTTCTCCCCGGAGCTTGCTAAACCCCTCTGCTCCATCATCAATGCTTCTCTCAGTCAAGCCAGATGCCCAGCTGACTGGAAGACCTCTTATGTATCACCAGTACCCAAGTCAACCAGCCCACAATCCTTAAATCAGCTACGACCTATTGCAATCACCCCAATACCCAGCCTAATCTGTGAAAGTTTTGTGTTTGACTGGGCTTATGCTGATATTGCAGGAGTCGTAGACCCTCAGCAATTTAAGTAACATAACTTCCCCACCACTACTGTCTTGTCAGCTTTCTCGATTACATATACCGCCATCTCTCGAGAAACGAAAAACGTCTTTAGCTGTCGCCTTCATTGATTTCAAAGCGTTCGACCTAGTCGACCACAATATAATCATCAATGCTATTGACTCCGGGCTTCGGAGAAGTCTATACCATGGCTTACAGACTTCCTCAGTGACCAACGCCAAGCTGTACGCTTCCGAGGGGCTGTCTCCACCTTTCAGTCACTCACCTGTGGCGTCCCCCAAGGCACCAAGATGGGACCACTCTGCTCCCTTATGCTCATCAATGATGCCCTAAGAGAACCCCCCTCTCGCTGGAAATATGTCGACGACTCCACCATTGGGATCAGCGTCAACAATTCTGTTCCCAACTATACCGCCCTTCAGGATTTATTGAACAGTCTCCAAAACTGGGCCACCAACAACCATGTCACCATCAACCATACCAAGACCATGGTTATGCACATCAACCTCTCCTCCGATATTGTCCCACCTCCTTCCATTACTTTAGGTCCGAACACACTCCAGGTTGTAGATCTTAATGAAGCTCCTCGGCGTCACCATAGACAACAAACTAAATTGGAAACCACACGTCAGTGAAGGTCAACCTCCAGTTTTCGTCTCCACCTCCTCCGCCGACTCAAGTCCCCGGAGTTCCTGCACACGAGCTCCTCAGTGTTTACACAACATTCATATTTCCCAAGCTCATTTGATGCCTCCCCCCCACCTTGGTCTTCCCTAAATGCCACACAACGTAAAACACCCAGAAAAAAGTGCAAAAGAGGGCATGAAGATTATTCTCTCCCCTTCCTACTCCACATATCAAGAAGCGCTCAACACACTGACCCTTTCGACTCTCACTGACCATCACCACGACCTCATCTGCAAATTTGGTAAGAAGCTTCTACACCATCCCCGACACCGGCTCCTACTACCACCTGAGATCCCTTGTCCGAGAATTGCTGTTCGACACCACAACCGCATCCAGCCCATACGTGCACGAACTGATCGCTATAAGAACAGCCCAGTCCCAACCATAGTAAAAATTATCAATAACTTGTAATAAACCAGTGCGTATCTACTCCCAGTAAATACTACTTCTGCACTGTCACTATGTTGAAATGAACTGTAGTTTGAACTTTTCCCCATCTAGTTATTATATGTCTTATTTGTGTCACTTATGTTACTTGTATATTATTTGTAATTCGTAACCCATTCCCCAAATATGTAACTGTATATTTTCAGCCTTCTGGCTGCCAAGCTCTTTCAATAAACCGTTAATTATTATTATTATTATTATTACACACATACACATATTTACGATTTTCAGTATTAAAAAAAATAATAATTCGAGGGTTATATAGGACAGGTCAACACTCAGGTGACCCAGTTAGTCACCGTTTTCTGTGGCCTTAACTTACTGTATTAATAGATATGTAGGTCACAGGTATTCCAGGTGACCTCATTAATGTGTTAGGTCAGGGAAGGTGGGGTGGGGTGGGGCAGGGCAGGGTGGGCAGGGGTGGAGGTTGGAGGGCTTGGTATTGTGTATTTCAAAGATAAACCTTGAACATAATCCTCCTCTTGTCATTGAAGGTGTGTGTGTGTGTGTGTGTGTGTGTGTGTGTGTGTGTGTGTGTGTGTGTGTTCTGTCTCTTATGTAAACGTCAAATATATAAACCCATATTTTCCTCTCCCCTACCACCACTTCCCTTCTCTACCACTTCCCTCTCTACACCCTTCCCTCTCTACCACCACTTCCCTCTCTACCCTTCCTTCTCCCCTACCACTTTCCCTCTCCCTACCACCCTTCCCTTCTCCCTACCACCACTTTCCCTCTCCCTACCACCACTTCCCTCTCCCCTACCCTTCCCCTCCCCCTACCACCCTTCCCCTCTCTACCACCTTCCCCTCTCCACTACCCTCCCCTCTCCCCCTACCACCACTTCCTCTGCCCCCACTC